>NC_090646.1:651900743-652010666 GCF_040937935.1 Hyperolius riggenbachi
GTGGGTAGCAAATGGAATAGATCAGAAAACCGGATGAAAAACTGCTGGGCAATGTTAACTTATCCAGACAGTTTTTACAGGATCAGGTTTTTATTTTTCATCTGGTATAGTGTGAATTCTGGCTAATACTGGTACATATTCATATAATAATTTCAAGTAGAATAAGAAACACTAGGAGGAGGACTCTGCCCTTGCAAACTTACAATTTAGAGAGTAGTGGGGTGGAGACATTAGGGTAGGAGACACAGGGGTTAGCGGATAAGGCAGTGAACCTCCAATTCTACCTATTCAAAAAAAAAAGGCTTGTCTGAATAAGTTATATAGTTACATAGTAATTTGGGTTGAAAAAAGACATACGTCCATCGAGTTCAACCAGAGAACAAAGTACAACTCCAGCCTGTTCCCTCACATATCCCTGTTGATCCAGAGGAAGGCGAAAAACCCTTACAAGGCATGGTCCAATTAGCCCCAAAAGGGAAAAAAATTCCTTCCCGACTCCAGGTGGCAATCAGATAAAATCCCTGGATCAACATCATTAGGCATTACCTAGTAATTATAGCCATGGATGTCTTTCAACGCAAGGAAAGCATCTAAACCCCCTTTAAATGCAGGTATTGAGTTTGCCATAACTACTTCCTGTGGCAATGCATTCCACATCTTAATCACTCTTACTGTAAAGAACCCTTTCCTAAATAAATGGCTAAAACGTTTTTCCTCCATGCGCAGATCATGTCCTCTAGTCCTTTGAGAAGGCCTAGGGACAAAAAGCTCATCCGCCATGCTTTTATATTGCCCTCTGATGTATTTATACATGTTAATTAGATCCCCTCTAAGGTGTCTTTTCTCTAGACTAAATAAACCCAGTTTATTTAACCTTTCTTGGTAAGTGAGACCTTCCATACCACGTATCAATTTTGTTGCTGGTCTCTGCACCTGCTCTAAAACTGCAATATCTTTCCTGTAATGTGGTGCCCAGAACTGAATTCCATATTCCAGATGTGGCCTTACTAGAGAGTTAAACAGGGGCAATATTATGCTAGCATCTCGAGTTTTTATTTCCCTTTTAATGCATCCCAAAATTGTGTTAGCTTTAGCTGCAGCGGCTTGGCATTGAGTACGATTATTTAACTTGTTGTCGATGAGTACTCCTAAGTCCTTCTCCTAGTTTGATGTCCCCAACTGTGTATTTTATTCCTATTAATTCCTTAAAGTGAACCTTAACTGACCTTAAAAAATAAAGTTTCACTTACCTGGGGCTTCCCCCAGCCCTCTGCAGACGCCCTGTGCCCTCGCCGGGACAATCCAATCCTCTGGCATGCGCAGGATGGTGGAAGCCCCAGGTAAGTGAAACTTATTTTTAAAGGTCAGTTAAGGTTCACTTTAGTCCACTGTCACTTTACTGAGTTATCCTGCTAGTTCCACCAGTTACTAGAGAGCTATGCTGGCTGTTATCTTCATCATTATCTTACAGTTTGGCTTTCCTGGTGCACATTAAAAAATGGTGCATGGAAATTTGGGTGCAGGGTGAGGCTGAAAGACCTGTCCCAAATTTGGTTAATGCTTAACCACAAGAAAATTTATGCGTGCTCTACACCAAGCTTAACCCTTACAAGTCTGGCTGTGCAAATCTGGCTAAAATGGCTTATCATGAGGCATACTCATGCAAAAATGCAATTGCTTTCGCATGCCAAACTTTGCAGGGTCAAAAACTAATACCGCGAAGCGGTTGCCCTGCGGGAATTAGTTCATGCTAAATAGCACTATCCAGGAGCGCCACGGGGAGGCTTCCCAATGCCCCCATACAACCGGGAGGGCTGCAGGGCCCCAGGCTCTCTCACTGCCTAGGGACCACAGCGACACCCCGGAGGGGGAGGCTGGGTAGCGCACACGACCCCCCCCAAGCGTAGCCGGCGCTGGGGAGGGCCATCCGCACCCACCTCCCAAAAATTTAAAAACAGGCACTTACCTTAACGTCCATTGCGTTCTGCTACTGCGCATCAACTCGGGGCACTGCATAGGAAAGGAGTGACGCATAGGTCACCCCGCGCTGTGGGGCTCAGGGCTGGCTCACACACATCACTCCAGAAGGGGGGGGAGGACAGGCACAGACAGCCCACTCCCGGGCTCACACCACCTAGAGCAAGCCATCCACCACCTGCCTCCAAAGGTCAGAAATGCAAAATGCTTAACCACAAGAAAATGTATGCGTGCTCTACACCAAGCTTAACCCTTACAAGTCTGGTTGTGCAAATCTTGCTAAAATGGCTTATCATGAGGCATACTCATGCAAAAATGCAATTGCTTTCGCATGCCAAACTGGCGCTGGCCACGCTTGGGGGGGTCGCCTGCGCCACCCAGCCTCCCCCTCTGGGGTGCTGTTGTGGTTCCCACTTCCCAGGCGGTGAGAGTGCCTGGGACCCCGCGGTCCCCCGGTTGTATGGGGGCAATGGGAAGCCTCCCCGTGGCGCTCCTGGATAGTGCTCATGTGGCATGAACTAATTCCCGCAGGGCGACCGCTTTGCGGTATTTGTTTTTTGACCCTGCATAGTTTGGCGTGCGAAAGCAAATGCATATTTGCATGAGCATTGCCTCATGAATAGCTAATTGAGCCAGATTTGCAGAGCCAGACTTGCAAGGGTTAAGACTTGGTGTTGGAGCACTCATACATTTTCTTCAGGTAAGCCCAAATTTGGTTAAACCCTGAAAAATACCTGTCCCCCAAATTCAGGTTTCCATGGAACCTAAATTTGTATGCTAGTAAAATGTTATGGTTGTGACTGGCAAATGATACATCAGCAGCTGTGTGCAGAGAAGTAATGGCTGTTATCAGTCTTTTAAGGTAGAACACGCTGAGGGCTCATTTCCACTAGTGCGGCGTGCGTCTCGCAGACGCACGCCAGCACTGAGCGGGTGGGCGGGATCGCAGGCGAATCCCATGAGCCGTGCCTCCGCCGTGAATTCTGCGGGGGGTTCCGGCCGAATCACTCCCGCAAGCGATTCAGCCGCGGCGCCCTTATCCCCTATGGCAGAGTTTCCCCGTGCGGTTCATGTGCGGGGAAACTCTGCGGAGTCGCGGCAGAAACCGCGATAGTGGAAACGGGCCCTAAGACCCCTGCTGAAAGGCGTACAGATGAAAAACTGCATTTTGGAGCTATTCTGTTAGCCACAAATTTGAGCAATGTTATTGTTCCTCTATCAGATGAAAGACTACAGGGGTGGCAGAATGTCAAAATTTTTAAGCAGTGTTCGTTTAACTCCGATCTAAACCCAAATTGGAACAAGGCAAATTCTAAAAGCAATCATATTGATCAGAGTCAATTATTGATATTACCTTTGGAACTGAACTGTTCAAATTGATAATCCATTGCATTTGTCTGCTTATCTGCAGCTCCGTCCAGGCTTACAGAGGAACTCCATTTTTACAATAATTATGTATAAATGATTTAGTCAGTGTTTGCCCATTGTAAAATATTTTAAATCCCTGATTTATATTCTGACATTTATCACATGGTGACATTTTTACTGCTGGCAAGTGATGTAGCTGCTGCTAGCTCTTTTGGCAGTTGGAAACAGCTGTAAACAGCTATTTCCCACAATGCAACAGGGTTCACAGACAGGAAACTACCAAGAGTATGTACTCAGAATTTCTTTGTGGGAGGGGTTTCACCACAATATCAGCCATACAGCGCCCCCTGATGGTCTGGTTGTGAAAAGGAATAGATTTCTCATGTAAAAGGGGGTATCAGCTACTGATTGGGATAAAGTTCAATTCTTGGTCGGAGTTTCTCTTTAACTTCTTGCCGACCGCGTCACGCCAGTAGGCGTGGCCGCGGCGGCAGCCCCAGGACCGCCTAACGCCAATTGGCGTAAAGTCCTGGGGCTCTGTTTTGCAGGAGATCGCGCGCAGGCTGCGCGCGCATCTCCTGCTTGGGGGGCGGAGCTCCGCCCCGCCTTCAGTCTCCGAGCGGCTATTGCCGCTCGGGAGACCGGTAGACGGCGTGATCGCCGTCTATTTACTTTGTGCAGCGCTGCGATCAGCAGCAGCGCTGCACTGGGGACAGCCGTGTGACACGGCTGTCCCCATGGGGGACAAGAGAGCGATCGGCTCTCATAGGCAGAAGCCTATGACAGCCGATCGCCATATTTGGCCGGCTGTGGGGAGGGAGGGAGGGAGGGAGGGAAGGGAGTTAAAGAAACAGGGTTTTTTTTAAAAAAAAAAACAAGCAATAATATTTATTAAAAAAAAAATAAACATGGGGGGAGCGATCAGACCCCACCAACAGAGAGCTCTGTTGGTGGGGAGAAAAGGGGGGGGGAATCACTTGTGTGCTGAGTTATGCGGCCCTGCAGCTTGGCCTTAAAGCTGCAGTGGCCATTTTAGCTAAAAAATGCCTGGTCACTAGGGGGGTTTAGCCCTGCAGTCCTCAAGAGGTTAAAGCAATCCTGAAATGAAAAAAAAAAAAAAAAAACCGTATAAGATAATGAATTGTATGTGTAGTACGGATAATGAATAGAACATTAGTAGCAGAGAAAAAAGTCTCATTTTTTTCAGTTATATACAGTAGCTTTTTTATAACATGGCATGATTCTATCATATTTACAGTTTACAAAGCACACACTGCATTTTAAGCTATAAAACAGAGCAGAGCTAATGACCTTTTGAACTTCATTGCAGTAAAACTTTATCTCAAACTGTCTCGTGCTGTTTCTTGGCTGTTTAAGTGCTTCAGAAAACAGGACTGTATCTGAGAAGCTCTTTTGCATAGATTACTGATGTTTATTTTTAACTTAATATGAGACTTTTTTCTTTGCTACTAATGTTCTGTTTATTTTCCATACTACACATACAATTCATTAGCTCATACGTTTATTTTCGCTTCAGGCTTGCTTTAAGGGAAGACAGCACTTACAAAGTACCTTTATCCATAATGTCCACCCCCAGGTGCCCCGTACCTCCCTCCCACCTGCAGGGGGCGGAGTGATCTACAGAAGCACTTTGTTTACATTCAGCATCACTGCTCCTTTGGGCCACTAGGTGGTGTGGTTGGGTAGAAAGCAGATTGTTCTCTGATAATGCAAATAATTCTGAGCTGATGCAAGTTTATGCAGCATGGAAATTGACCTATCCAATCAAGCATCTGCTGTATTTGATTTCTTACATTCATACATTTGCATAAAATTAGCACCAAATATGCATTAGCATCAAATCCTTTAGATTGTAAGCTCACAAGGGCAGGACTCTCTCACCCTTTTGTGTCTTGTAATTTGTTATACATTTTATTCATCATGTTACATTTGTCACTGTAATTAGCAATGCTGCATTTTGGAACAGTGTCTATATTTGGTGTACACCATTGTCTGTATTATTATGTACCCAACATGTTTATTTCTTACTTTGTACAGCGCCATTGAATATGATGGTGATTTAAAAATCAATAATAGTAATATTAATATGCATTAACTTAGATTTATTTGCATTTCATCGACCATCCCTTAGGGGTGTTGCTAGCCCCAAAGATCAGTGGCACGTGCCCCGGATCTATTCTGGGGTGCCCCGGATGCCCCCAGGCAGAGTCAGGCAGCGAGCGGCAGTACTCACCTCCGGCCACTTGGTCTCCAGGTTTGCAGACATCTTCTCTTCCAGGCTTCTCCCCCTAGTGTCTCAGAATGAAACAGATGCTAGAGCTCCTAGCGCCTGATTCTGAGATGCTAGGGGGAGAATCACCAGCTACAGAGGATGTCTCCAGACTTGGAGAGGGGATGGAGGAGATGAGTAGTTCCGTCCACTGCGCTACTCTGCTGGGGGGAGAGAGGCGTGGTAGGAACAGTGCGGGGACACACAGTGATGCATGCTCCCTATGGAGGTTCCAGGTACCACAGCTTTCAGCATGGCACCAAAACACCCTGCATGCCCCATAGAGGCACCACAGCATCCAGCATGGCACCACAGTACCCAGCATGCCCCACAGAGGCACCACAGCATCCAGCTTGGCACAACAGCACCCAGCATGGCACCACAGTACCCAGCATGCACCATAGAGGCACCACAGCACCCAGCATGGCACCACAGTACCCAGCATGTCCCATAGAGGCACTTGGCATCACAGCACCCAGCATGGCACCACAGCACCGAGCATGGCACCACAGTACCCAGCATGTCCAATAGAGGCACTTGGCATCACAGCACCCAGCATGGCACCATAGCACCCAGCATGGCACCACAGTACCCAGCATGTCCAATAGAGGCACTTGGCATCACAGCACCCAGCATGGCACCACAGCACCCAGCATGGCACCACAGTACCCAGCATGTCCCATAGAGGCACTTGGCATCACAGCACCCAGCATGGCACCACAGCACCCAGCATGGCACCACAGTACCCAGCATGTCCAATAGAGGCACTTGGCATCACAGCACCCAGCATGGCACCACAGCACCCAGCATGGCACCACAGTACCCAGCATGTCCCATAGAGGCACTTGGCATCACAGCACCCAGCATGGCACCACAGCACCCAGCATGGCACCACAGTACCCAGCATGTCCCATAGAGGCACTTGGCATCACAGCACCCAGCATGGCACCACAGCACCCAGCATGGCACCACAGTACCCAGCATGTCCCATAGAGGCACTTGGCATCACAGCACCCAGCATGGCACCATAGCACCGAGCATGGCACCACAGTATCCAGCATGTCCCATAGAGGCACTTGGCATCACAGCACCCAGCATGGCACCACAGCACCGAGCATGGCACCACAGCACCGAGCATGGCACCACAGTACCCAGCATGTCCCATAGAGGCACTTGGCATCACAGCACCCAGCATGGCACCATAGCACCGAGCATGGCACCACAGTATCCAGCATGTCCCATAGAGGCACTTGGCATCACAGCACCCAGCATGGCACCACAGCACCGAGCATGGCACCACAGCACCGAGCATGGCACCACAGTACCCAGCATGTCCCATAGAGGCACTTGGCATCACAGCACCCAGCATGGCACCATAGCACCGAGCATGGCACCACAGTATCCAGCATGTCCCATAGAGGCACTTGGCATCACAGCACCCAGCATGGCACCACAGCACCCAGCATGGCACCACAGTACCCAGCATGTCCCATAGAGGCACTTGGCATCACAGCACCCAGCATGGCACCACAGCACCCAACATGCCCCACAGAGGCACCACAGCACCCAGCAACCAGCAGACCCTGATACAGGAACCAAAGCACCCGGTATGCCCCCATAGAGGCACCACAGCACTCAGCATGTCCCCTTTGATGCACCGCAGCTCCCAGCATGCGGCCTATTGAGGCACCACAGCTTCCAGTGTGTATGCTTGGAGCTCTGATCAGGATAAATAATCAATAGTCAGGGCACTCTGGTATTGCAGCAGCCAGTGCTTATAGCTACTAGTGGCAGGCAACTTCTGAAGCACTAAACACATCCTGCCACCTCTCCCTGCTAATGTCCCAGCTGCAGCACAGCAATCATTCTCTCTACTCACCCTGTTGCTCTGCACATTCACTCACAGCAGGCTGTGTGTAGAGAGCAAGGAGACACATTGCCCATGGGACAGGAAGGGGGAGGGGTGCTACATCTAGTGCAGGAAGTAGTACAGTCCCCTGAACTGCCTGCTGCTATTTTCCTGAATGTTGCCCAAACTATGAAAAAAGGTTCCAGGTGGAAGAACACAGTGACTGAGCACCACAGCGGCACCCCTAGCCATGGCTACACCCGGGGCTGTGAGCACCTTCAGCTGTATGGTAGGTACACCACTGGGTGCTGTGGTGCCTCTATGGGGCGTAATGGGTGATGTTACCTGGATCGTTCTGCGCATGCACAGTAGTGATATTCCCGTACTGAGCATGTGCAGAATGCTGCCACGCACAGTGCCAGCCGCTGCTGACTGAAGGTTCACAGAAGAACGGCGTGGGCACCAAATGACGCCGGGGGGCTGCAAGAGGCCCCAGGTAAGTTAAACTGATTTTTATTTTCTCTCTTTAGATTTCCTCATTAGAAAAAAAACAAAACAGAAAGAGAGAAGTGTAGATCTCTCCCTGGATCGTTTATTTCATCACAGTGAAGACTGCTGATGATTTCAGGGAGGGAGGATGAGGTCAGCTCAAGAGTAGAGAGTGGAAAATAAATTTGACGTGTGTGAGTGAGTGTGTGATGGCTGGGAGGGGAGAGGAGTGTCACTCTCTGCATGGGAGGTGACTGACTCTAAACTTATAAGCCCTGACACAGATCTTCACTACAAGTGATCCCAGCAGCTCACACTCCAGCATCACCTCTCTCTATCTCCGGCACACAGCGCACCCCACAGCCATGGGCAGACAGAAGGAATTTCTCAGCAGCGTCAATGGGATGCTGAGGCTCAGAAACAAGCTGATGAGACAGGCTCTGGCCGAATGCCTGGGGACACTCATACTGGTGGTAAGTACCTCACTCCTAAACACAACCTAAAAAGCTGGGCTGTTATATGTGACATGCGACATCGCATGCAAATCGCAAGATGCAAGGACATCACCAAAATAACAAAAATCACAGGGACCCTTTTAGACTAGTGCGATCCCAATCGCGATCTGATTTTGCCCAATCGCAGAAGTCCTGCATGCAGCATTTTTTTCTGTGTTCCTAGCATCTAGAGAAAATAGCAAAAAATGCAATGGCAGGAAAATCACATAGTAAAAATCGGAAAGAAATCACATTGCATTTGCGTTTTTGTAGGTAGGAGGTAGCCACGCTCGATACAATTTCTTTTCAATTCAAGATGCACAGTCAGTTTTTCTTTTGATCGATTGTAACATTTGAAAGATCTGACCAATGCATCATGCACCTGTGTTCAATTTTTCAAAAAGTATTGAAAATTTTTGAAAAAGTTGCTTGCGTCTATAAGTCAAGAAACAGACGATCTATTGTACACAATTCAATCTTCTGAAAAAGAAGATTGGTCAAATTTGAAAAAAAAATGGGAACTATTGGGAAAATCTGATCAGATTTCTCACTTGAGTAAAAAGAAAATCTTTTGACTGCTCTATACAACCTATCGTTTTTATCAAATTGCTGTAAAATCGGATCTTTTTAAAGTATCGTGTGTATCCGCCTTAAAAGAGCCCTTGCAATTAGATTTAAAGTGGACCCGAATTAAAAAGACAAGATTTCAGAAATAAAATCTATTTTCTAAATTATAATAATAAATAGCAACCTTTTTTCAGGTGCATGATGACAAATATAAAATATTTTACATTTATTGGAGGAACTCCTCCCTTCCTTTCATATTGCCGGGACAGAATCCGGCAGACTGGTGGAGTAGATGGTGTCCAGCAAAGGAGGAATTGCTAATGGCTGCCACCTGTATAACCCTAGTTATGAAAAGAGAAGGGTGATAAGCATGCACTGAAATGCTCATGGGCCAGAAGGAGTGTTTATTTATCTTTGTGTGTGTCAGAGTGGTGCAACTAAATATTTTGAATGAAAAACATTTTTGGTTTGGGTCCACTTTAAGCCTGGTACACACTTTCAATTATGATTGGCCAATCACTGACCAATTTTACCATCTCTGTGTAATATGAGGGCTTACCTACAAAAATCTGCTCATAGCATTCAATATCTGTTGACTCTCATACTACATGGAAGTGGTAAAATTGGTCAGTGATTGGCCAATCATAATTGAAAGTGTGTACTAGGCTTCACACTGGAAAAAAAATGCTAATTGCTAAAGGGAGTGTACTTACTATAGACCACGATAAAAATCTGTGGATATCTTAAATCCGGTTTGGATAATCTACAGATCTTTGATGCTCATATGCGCATCAGCAAAGTTAATCCAATGAAAACATAAAAGTTATTCGAAAAAAAGAAAGTTATAAACAAAAAGAAAAAAGAAAAACTTAAAAACCTATCCTAAAGTTTCAAGATACCAATGAAAATAAATGGGTGGATGGATTTTAGTGTCCATTGAACAGGTTAAAAACAAGCGAAGGTGTAACCTAGGTGTTGCAGAATAATTCTAATAATAATGATAATTATTATGTGCGCCATACGCAATAATAGAACGATTGATGGCAGACCTTAGGAACACATTGACGATTGATCACCACAAATATGGATGACGTTAGGCCAGGCATGGGCAAACTTGGCCCTCCAGCTGTTACGGAACTACAAGTCCCACAATGCATTTGCCTTTATGAGTCATGACTGTGGCTGTCAGACTCCTGCAATGCATTGTGGGACTTGTAGTTCCTTAACAGCTGGAGGGCCAGGTTTGCCCATGCCTGCGTTAGGCGCTCAATGCTGATTTTCATTAGATCTTAAAGCATTTTCACACTAAAATCTCCCTCAAATCATCCCACATTTCAGCCGTTTGTTCTGTGGCGATTGCACGCTGGTATTGGCAGAGATGTCACTCTGGTTTGCTGCTGCTGTCAGCCTCCGACGTTCTATTCAAAACTGGGAAATTAAGTTTGGACAAAGTTACATTGACGGTGTCAGCGTGCCTTCACTATAGTGTGATTAAAATGTCCTAGAATAGGGCTCTGTTCAATAGTGTAATATACATGCATTTTATACATATGTTATTGATGCATTGTTTAAACTCTGTTTTATGATACTGGCATGCCACTGATAGTGTTTTCTGTAAGGTGACTCCTAGCTTGCCTGTACTTGTCTTTAGCATGTACTGAAGTATCGATAACGATCTGCGTATAGGGGAATATTTGACTGTCATCAAGTCAGGATCGGCACACACTGCACCTAGTTTACTATCAGCATGGAATAACAGCTTATACTGTACAAACTGATGGGAAGTGCAGCTCAGCACACTCTGCAGCTAGTTCTATATCAGCATCGGCTCAGATTAACATCTTATATTGTACAGTCTAGGGGAGCAGAGATCAGCACATGCAGCAGCTAGTTTACTATCAACATCAGTACTGTGGAAAAGCTTATACTTAACAAGCAGTAATCAACACAAACTGCAGTTAAAAATTCAAGAACCAGAGATCAGAACACACTGCAGCTAGTTTATTATCAACACAGATTATCTGCTTATACTAACATACTGGGGGGAACAGAGATCAGTACACACTGCAGCTAGTTTACTATCAACACAGAGTAACAGCTTATACTGTACATACTGGATGGAATAGAGATAAGCACACACTGCAGCTGTTTGCTATCACCACAGAGTCACAACTTATACTGTACATACTGGGAGAGAATAGATCAGCACACATTGCAGCTAGTTTACCATCAACACAGAGAAACAGCTTACACTGTAGCAGATATCAGCACACACTGCAGCTAGTTTACCATCAACACAGAGTAAAGCCCGGGACCCACTACAAAGTGTCGCAATCGCTAGCGATTTGTGGTAGCGCTTTGCAATTGATTTTGGGAGCAATTTCCTTGCTCCTATACAATACATTAGAATGGAAACGCTCCCAAAATGCTGCCTGTCCTGCAATTGTGATTTGCCTAATCTCAAAAAAAGCTAAGCTCTAAAAGCTAAAAAAAAAAGCTTTAGTGAGTCCCAGCCCTAACAGCTTATACTGTAGTAGAGATCAGCACACACTGCAGCTAGATTACTATCAACACAGAGTAATAGCTGAAACTGACACAAACTGAGGGAGCAGAGTTCAGCACACTGCAGCTAGTTTACTAGCCACACAGAGTAACAGCTGCCTTAAACTGTACAAACTGAAGGCTCAAAGATGCTGCAGCTAGTTTACTATCAACACAAAGTAACAGCTTATACTGTACTTACTGCTGGAAGCAGATAATAGCAAATACTCCAGTTAGTATACTATCAGCATCAGCACATAGTAATAACTTATGCTGTACAAACAGGGGGAGCAAAGATCAGCACACACTGCAGCTACTTTACTATCAGCACAGAGTAACAGCTTATACTGTACATACTTGAGGCAGCAGAGATCACCACATGCTGCAGATAGATTACTATCAGCACAGAGCAACACCATAGATCAGCACACACTGCAATATTTTACTATTAAAACAGAGTAACTGCTTATACTGTACAAACTGGGCGAGCAGAAATCAGCACACACTGCTGCTGGTTTACTATCAGCTCAGAGTAACAGCTTATACTGTACATACTGGGGCAGGGGGGCAGAGATTAACACACATTGCAGCAAGTTTACTATCAACATCAGCTCAAAGAATACCCAAATAGCTCAAGATGACATAAAACCACCAGGAAAGTAAGGGGATAAAAGAGACCCAAAAGCCCTCCTATATTTAGCATCAGCACAAAGTAGCAGCTTATACTGTACAAACACTGGGAGCAGAGAACACACGCTGCAGCTGGTTTACTACAACAACAACAACAATACCAACATTAGCTCAGAGTAACAACTTATACTGTACAAACTGGTGGAACAGAGATCAGCTCACATTGCAGCTAGTTTACTATCAACATTACCTCAGAGTAACAGCTTATACTGTACAAACTGATGGAACAGAGATCAGCACACGCTGCAGCTAGTTCACTATCAACATCAGCTCAGAGTAACAGCTTATACTGAACAAACCGATAGAACAAAGATCAGTACACGCTGCAGCTAGTTTACTATCAGCTTGGAGTAATACGTTATACTGTACAAACTGAGAGTGACAGTGAGTATTATTATTGTGTATGTTCACCATACACCAGTGCCACACTATGTGGGGTAGGAGGGTGTAATCAACAGAGATGGTCAATCCAATGCAGATAATTGCCTCTTGCATGCACATTCAATGCCGATAGAGTGCAGTTTGGAATATTAGAATTGGGTCAGTCAAATAGGAAGCGCATATGATTAGCCCAGATCAAAGCTGCACTGGTTGCATTAAATTTGGATAGAAGCAAATTTAGTAGCCAGGGAGTCATTTAGCACAGAGTACATCAGAATCAGACCTTTCACTCTGTGTGACTATGTGTTTGGGTTTCTACCCGGGGTTTCTCTTTAACCTCCCTCAGAAAGCTGCTGATGTGGTTTGTGGGAGATGCTGATTTTTTGGTACGTGCAGCTATTGTTCCTCTGTGCGTGTGAGAGAAGCCCATACTGCTTTATGGCCAGGAGTTTTATTTCCTGCTAGGTTAGGGGTTTGGTCACGGCCTTGTAAAAGGGAAACTGTAAAATCATGAAATTGCTCCATACGGTAAGGAAGAGGGGAATGGAGCGGGTCTCTTCTCCAAGATTGTAAGGCTTGTAGTTGCCCGTCAGTCAGGTGCTGCAAAACCGACCTGGATTGTCCTGAGGCAGGGATTTACCTCACAGGAGGAGCCTATAGGAACAGATGTCATGGTATCCTAGACTTCACCCTCCATGAACCTACAAACCCCTGCTGACCTGCACTGTCCAACTGTCACTTCTCCCTTACTTCCCTTGCCCGTCTTAGGTGCCTCCTAGTATTAGGTAGCCAGAAGTACCCTCAATATTAAGTAGCTAGAGGTGCCCCCCAGTATTAGGTAGCTAGTGGAACCTCAGTATTAAGTAGCCAGGTGTCCCTGACTGAAGGGAAATCTCATCAGTAGAATGCAGAGAGCAGGGTGAGTAACCTCTCTTTTACACTCTCATCAGGACTCTGTATAGGAAAGGAGGGAGGGAGGTGCTCTGGGAGGGGAGTGAGCCGCCCTTCAATCAACAGGCGCCTGTTGGCATGTGCCTACAATGCCTTATGGTAAATACGGCCCTGGATCTGGGTCACAGTGTCACTCCACTCAGGGGAGGAACAATAGCCCCTGCCATTGCTGGGGGGGGCGGGGTCTAAGGGGGCCAAGTCCTGCGGCAAGGAGGGCAGAGCAGCATCATACAGGGAGAAGCCGATAGAATCAGTACAATTACCTATATTCTACTATTGGGCACTGGCTAATACTGACAGTAGAATATTGATAAGTGTTCACCATACTTTACTATCACTTAACTAAACCTTTTCTCACACTAACCTTCCCCTGACACTAACCTACCCCCTGCCGATATCAACTCCTCCTTCTGCGGCTAAGCACTACCGCCGGCGTTGATACCTGTCATGCCTATAACCGGAATTTATCATGTGCTAGCCACGCCTACACTACCCCCTGGGCGCTGCTATAGCCCCAATTACTATTGCGGTCTTTTTCAGTACCCATTTTCTCAAATGCCCACCAGTGCACAGGTTACCGGCTTTGCATATGATCAGCATTGTAAACAGCTGTTATTGCTTACCCCGGTGTGATCCCTTTGCCTGTGCAGACTTTCGAGGTGTCCTATTCTTTGTAGGGGGCTACAGAATTGGAAATCGCTCAGAGATATCTAGATTTTGAAATCAACTGAAGCCTTGCAACTGATGGCCAGGTGGGGGCGCGCCCTCCATGCAGAGTATAGTGTTGGGCGAACAGTGTTCGCCACTGTTCGGGTTCTGCAGAACATCACCCTGTTCGGGTAATGTTCGGGTTCGGCCGAACACCTGATGGTGTTCGGCCAAACTGTTCGGCCATATGGCCGAACTAAGAGCGCATGGCCGAACGTTACCCGAACGTTCGGCTAGCGCTGTGATTGGCCGAACGGGTCACGTGTAGTGTTGGGCGAACATCTAGATGTTCGGGTTCGGGCCGAACATGGCCGAACTCCGAACATAATGGAAGTCAATGGGGACCCGAACTTTCGTGCTTTGTAAAGCCTCCTTACATGCTACATACCCCAAATTTACAGGGTATGTGCACCTTGGGAGTGGGTACAAGAGGAAAAAAAAATTTAGCAAAAAGAGCTTATAGTTTTTGAGAAAATCGATTTTAAAGTTTCAAAGGGAAAACTGTCTTTTAAATGCGGGAAATGTCTGTTTTCTTTGCACAGGTAACATGCTTTTTGTCGGCATGCAGTCATAAATGTAATACATATAAGAGGTTCCAGGAAAAGGGACCGGTAACGCTAACCCAGCAGCAGCACACGTGATGGAACAAGAGGAGGGTGGCGCAGGAGGAGAAGGCCACGCTTTGAGACACAACAACCCAGGCCTTGCATGAGGACAAGAAGCGTGCGGATAGCAATTTGCATTTTGTCGCCATGCAGTCATAAATGTAATACAGATGAGAGGTTCAATAAACAGGGACCGGAAACGCTAACCCATCACAGATGTTCATTGTTCATGTTACTTGGTTGGGGTCCGGGAGTGTTGCGTAGTCGTTTCCAATCCAGGATTGATTCATTTTAATTTGAGTCAGACTGTCTGCATTTTCTGTGGAGAGGCGGATACGCCGCCGATCTGTGACGATGCCTCCGGCAGCACTGAAACAGCGTTCCGACATAACGCTGGCTGCCGGGCAAGCCAGCACCTCTATTGCGTACATTGCCAGTTTGTGCCAGGTGTCTAGCTTCGATACCCAATAGTTGAAGGGTGCAGATGGATTGTTCAACACAGCTACGCCATCTGACATGTAGTCCTTGACCATCTTCTCCAGGCGATCGGTGTTGGAGGTGGATCTGCACGCTTGCTGTTCTGTGTGCTGCTGCATGGGTGTCAGAAAATTTTCCCACTCCAAGGACACTGCCGATACCATTCCCTTTTGGGCACTAGCTGCGGCTTGTGTTGTTTGCTGCCCTCCTGGTCGTCCTGGGTTTGCGGAAGTCAGTCTGTCGGCGTACAACTGGCTAGAGGAGGGGGAGGATGTCAATCTCCTCTCTAAAGTCTCCACAAGGGCCTGCTGGTATTCTTCCATTTTGACCTGTCTGGCTCTTTCTTCAAGCAGTTTTGGAACATTGTGTTTGTACCGTGGATCCAGAAGGGTATAAACCCAGTAATTGGTGTTGTCCAGAATGCGCACAATGCGTGGGTCGCGTTCAATGCAGTCCTAGGCCGAAGAGGTCATAGCCTAGGGTCACAAAACCTGTTTATTGGGCAATTTCAATGGTGGCGAGTCTGACGTACATAAATCGCAGCAATGGCCGTTAGCAACGTCTGAATCTCACGAAATGTCTCATGCAGGTAGAAGACATATTGTTAGACTTGGGCTCCAAAGATGGGTTCCCTACATCTCTGCAAACCAGAGTTACAGGGCTCCAAATTTGGTAAAATCCCCCATAGGCTTTCATTGGGCCTCCTATTTACAGTTCCAAAATCTCACATCTTTTCAAAGGGCAATTACTCAGCAGTGGCAAATTTTCTAGCATTGTAGGGACCCTTAGGGGGAACATGACTGGTGAGTTTCGGGCCCCTAGGCCGAAGAGGTCATAGCCTAGGGTCACAAAAACCTGTTTATTGGGGCTATTTCAATGGTAGTGATGGTGACGTACATAAATCGCAGCAATGGCCGTTAGCAAAGTCTGAATCTCACGAAATGTCTCATGCAGGTAGAAGACATATTGTTAGACTTGGATTCCAAAGATGGGGTCCCTACATCTCTGCAAACCAGAGTTACAGGGGTCCAAAATTGGTAAAATCCCCCATAGGATTTCATTGGCTCCCTATTTCACTTTCCAAAATCTCATATCTTTTCAAAGGGCAATGGCTCAGCAGTACCAAATTTTCTAGCATTGTAGGGACCCTTAGGGGGAACATGACTGGTGAGTTTCGGGCCCCTAGGCCGAAGAGGTCATAGCCTAGGGTCACAAAAACCTGTTTATTGGGGCTATTTCAATGGTAGTGATGGTGACGTACATAAATCGCAGCAATGGCCGTTAGCAAAGTCTGAATCTCACGAAATGTCTCATGCAGGTAGAAGACATATTGTTAGACTTGGATTCCAAAGATGGGGTCCCTACATCTCTGCAAACCAGAGTTACAGGGGTCCAAAATTGGTAAAATCCCCCATAGGATTTCATTGGCTCCCTATTTCACTTTCCAAAATCTCACATCTTTACAAAGGGCAATGGCTCAGCAGTACCAAATTTTCTAGCATTGTAGGGACCCTTAGGGGGATCATGACTGGTGAGTTTTGCCACTGCTGAGCCATTGCCCTTTGAAATGGTGTGAGATTTTGGAACGGTAAATAGGAGGCCCAATGAAAGCCTATGGGGGATTTTACCAATTTTGGACCCCTGTAACTCTGGTTTGCAGAGATGTAGGGACCCCATCTTTGGAATCTAAGTCTAACAATATGTCTTCTACCTGCATGAGACATTTCGTGAGATTCAGACGTTGCTAACGGCCATGGCTGAGATTTATGTACGCCACCATCACTACCATTGAAATAGCCCAAATAAACAGGTTTTTGTGACCCTAGGCTATGACCTCTTTGGCCTAGGGGCCCGAAACTCACCAGTCATGTTCCCCCTAAGGGTCCCTACAATGCTAGAAAATTTGCCACTGCTGAGTAATTGGTTAAACATTAATTGAGGAGCGCAAGAAGATATAAAAAGTATCTGATACCGTTGTCAGGGGAGCCGCTTTCCATATAAAGGACATAAGGATAGAAAAACAATGGAGAGCGTCTACTAGCAAATATCACAAAAGTTTATTGAATCAAAATGCGGTCACATGAAACTCCCTTATCCCCCCCTAAAATACACGGCCGTGTATAGCTAGATGTCAGCTGACCATACACACTGAACCACACATAGCAGCAAAGCAATCATACTCAAACTTAGTGACAGACTTAGTGGAAGCTGAGTAATTGCCCTTTGAAAAGATGTGAGATTTTGGAACTGTAAATAGGAGGCCCAATGAAAGCCTATGGGGGATTTTACCAAATTTGGAGCCCTGTAACTCTGGTTTGCAGAGATGTAGGGAACCCATCTTTGGAGCCCAAGTCTAACAATATGTCTTCTACCTGCATGAGACATTTCGTGAGATTCAGACGTTGCTAACGGCCATTGCTGCGATTTATGTACGTCAGACTCGCCACCATTGAAATTGCCCAATAAACAGGTTTTGTGACCCTAGGCTATGACCTCTTCGGCCTAGGACTGCATTGAACGCGACCCACGCATTGTGCGCATTCTGGACAACACCAATTACTGGGTTTATACCCTTCTGGATCCACGGTACAAACACAATGTTCCAAAACTGCTTGAAGAAAGAGCCAGACAGGTCAAAATGGAAGAATACCAGCAGGCCCTTGTGGATACTTTAGAGAGGAGATTGACATCCTCCCCCTCCTCTAGCCAGTTGTACGCCGACAGACTGACTTCCGCAAACCCAGGACGACCAGGAGGGCAGCAAACAACACAAGCCGCAGCTAGTGCCCAAAAGGGAATGGTATCGGCAGTGTCCTTGGAGTGGGAAAATTTTCTGACACCCATGCAGCAGCAGCCCACTGAACAGCAAGCGTGCAGATCCACCTCCAACACCGATCGCCTGGAGAAGATGGTCAAGGACTACATGTCAGATGGCGTAGCTGTGTTGAACAATCCATCTGCACCCTTCAACTATTGGGTATCGAAGCTAGACACCTGGCACAAACTGGCAATGTACGCAATAGAGGTGCTGGCTTGCCCGGCAGCCAGCGTTATGTCGGAACGCTGTTTCAGTGCTGCCGGAGGCATCGTCACAGATCGGCGGCGTATCCGCCTCTCCACAGAAAATGCAGACCGTCTGACTCAAATTAAAATGAATCAATCCTGGATTGGAAACGACTACGCAACACTCCCGGACCCCAACCAAGTAACATGAACAATGAACATCTGTGATGGGTTAGCGTTTCCGGTCCCTGTTTATTGAACCTCTCATCTGTATTACATTTATGACTGCATGGCGACAAAATGCAAATTGCTATCCGCACGCTTCTTGTCCTCATGCAAGGCCTGGGTTGTTGTGTCTCAAAGCGTGGCCTTCTCCTCCTGCGCCACCCTCCTCCTGTTCCATCACGTGTGCTGCTGCTGGGTTAGCGTTACCGGTCCCTTTTCCTGGAACCTCTTATATGTATTACATTTATGACTGCATGCCGACAAAAAGCATGTTACCTGTGCAAAGAAAACAGACATTTCCCGCATTTAAAAGACAGTTTTCCCTTTGAAATTTTAAAATCGATTTTCTCAAAAACTATAAGCTCTTTTTGCTAAAAATTTTTTTCCTCTTGTACCCACTCCCAAGGTGCACATACCCTGTAAATTTGGGGTATGTAGCATGTAAGGAGGCTTTACAAAGCACAAAAGTTCGGGTCCCCATTGACTTCCATTATGTTCGGAGTTCGGGTCGAACACCCGAACATCGCGGCCATGTTCGGCCTGTTCGGCCCGAACCCGAACATCTAGATGTTCGCCCAACACTAGCAGAGTATAACCAGACTCCTTAATATAATTGAATTATTTATTTTGTCAAAAAGAAAACTTAATTGTGTAAAACATTTTCCTGAAAGTCTCCATTTTTTAGTCACGCCCCCGTCACATGTATATAAATTAGCCCCAGTGTATCCTCCAGCATAAAGGGGTAAAACTGGATTTTTTTTTCAGTGCTGTAGCATACTAAGTAAATATTTATCTTTGGTAAGTTTCAAACTGATTACTCATTGTCCATGCCATTAAAGGGAACCAGAGATGAACGATTCACACAAAATAAACATATCAGTTGATAGCTTGTAAAGAATAAATGCTCTACCTGATAATTTTGCCGCTCTGGTGTGCCTTTTTGAGTGTTTTTTATCCATTATTGCTCCAGGAAAAATCAAATATGGCCGCCGGCTCATATCCCTTCTCCTTACGGGTTATGAGTTGTTCTGGATGTGCTGTCTAGGCCATATGAGACTATGCTGCTATCTAGGCTAAATGCAGCCTTTCATCTATGTGCTTTCATTTTGGTATGATGTACAGCTGCCTGTAGGAAGTGTCTCTCATAGGAATGAAACTGCCGTTATTATCAGTATCTAGTGCACACAGAGCACACAGGGATCATATTACAGCCACAGAGCTTCTCTCTCAGGAGCAGCAGCCTCTCCCAAATCATCACAGCTCTCAGTATGCAAAGCAGGAAATCTAAGCCAGGAGAGGGGAAGGCTTGGGCTTGAAAAGACTCCACAGAAGAGTGACTCAGCTATAATGATTCCAGGTCAAACCTCGACTGAATAGTCGGTGGATTCTTATCACAGTTGCTAATAGACTAATTAAGCAGATAACAATGAAACTAAAAGCAGGGTAGGTGTTTACTGTCATGTTCCCACTGATAAATGTAATAAAATACATGAGGGTGCTTCATCTCTGGTTCTCTTTAAGAATTTTGCAATCGCCTTAATTCCAAGTGCAGAAAGAGGATATGGAACTAGCAAACTTGTTACATTCTATCCATCACAGTTGTTACATTACACGGCCTGATTGTTTATGGAGTAAAAGTAGCAGGAGATGCACGTAGCTATCCTCGGGCCAGTTTAGTAGTGCCCCATCTTGGCGGTGCCCCTGGGCAGCTGCCAACTGTGGCAATATGGCAAAAGCAATCTTGCTTATCAGTGTGTGGCTGGGCGGACATTCTGCCGCCGGTCTGCGAAAGATCAGTATTTGCTTATCTGTGTCTGTCTTAACTTACCGGCCATTGGCGCGGCAGTTAAAGTGAAACTCCAGCTTCTTTAAACTATTTCCTGCAAATACATATCCTTCTGTAAATTTAATTTTATTAAAATGATCAATTTGCCGTCAGTATCTACTGCTCAGAAATTTCCATCTTGCTACATGAGTAGTTAGCCACGTGGAGCAGGAGCTCTTGTTATCGATTTCAGCACTAATGCCTAGAGATAATCATTGGGAACAGTGGCAGTGCAGAGAGATCAGTGATTGTTATTCTGGATCTCAGTGAATGGTTATTAAAGCAAGTATGAGAGTGGCTCACATTCCGGGAATGCTAGCTATGATAGGGATAGAGACAGGCCTTCCGGGCTTCGCCCTTCCGATGGTGAATGGGTTAAGTTAATTTGGAGAGCACAAATTTCGGGGAAAGTTTCACAAGTTTCGGGGCAGGAAGAACAGGTTACAGGTGCTCCCAGTTAAACCTCTCCAATAAAAGGAGCTGTGCCAAGATAAACATCGTCCCTCTCCAACTTTCCTGTCCTATATAGAGCAAGGAAGTTATTATGTATGCTGCTGGAGTCCTACGTTGTTCCCTTACACGCATCACACCCATAGCCCGGTACAGAGCCTCGCTGGTAAAGTGGGAATAATGCATGCTGGCAGAGGCGTATTTAGAGGGGTGCTGGCATGGCTTGTGCTATGGGCGCCACAGCACCAGGGGCGCCATGGCTGCCTCCTTTTCCCTTGTGCTCCACCACCCTACTGAGGGATACTGCTTGCTACTTATACTTGGGGGATTAACTCTAGCAAATAACACATCAGGAAGTGAGAGAGAGAGAAGCAGGGATTGGGGAACTCTGGAATTCAGCTATTAGCGCAGAGCAGGGCGCTGGCTGGCTGTGCTCCGGGACCAGAAGAGATGATTTACTTTGACATATGACCTCTTCTCTCTCCAAGTCATGCCGCCCTTCTTATCTTATTTTATCGCCCTAGGCCGTGGCCTTCTGGCCTTCCCAGAAATCCGGCCCTGGCAACCGATACTGGTGGGGTTACTTATACGGGGGAGGGGGAATCGTCTAATTACCTATGCTGGGAGAGCAACCTAAACTGGTTGACTATCTATACGGTGAGGGCTTCTTCTGGCTGCCTAAATTAGAGGGGTGACCTCTGGCCATCTGGCTACTTATACCGGGTGGCTAACTCTGGTGACCTATTACTGGGGGCTACCTTAACAATACTGGTGGGCTAATTCTCACTACATATACTGGGGAGAACCTCTGGATATCCATACTGTAGGGATACCTGGATATGGGACGCAGTTGGATATGGGGCACAATTTCAGTGTTTTCCATAGGTGCTATATTACCCAGATACGCGCCTTCATGCAGGGGCATAACTACAAACCAAGCCCCCACCAATGTTCTCACCATTTCCCTTGCCTACCTCTGGTGACCCTCATAAGTGTGGACATCATCATTTTTACACCCACAAGTGTAGCCACAAAAACACCTGATCTGAAGGATGGATTCGTTTATCGGAGGAAGTGAAGTATAGTTGGTGCCCCCTAACAGCTCTGGGCTGCAACCAAACATATAAAATCTAAGCTGGGAATGTCATTTTAATATGTAGGGTATAAACATTGTTAGTACTGTAAATCGGCTGTATGCAGGACCGTTTTTTTCACCTGACCTCAAAGAGGAACGTTATCGAAAAGGGGGGGAAAAATGACACTTTTCAAAGAGAGATCAAGAAATGATTGATATTCGCCTTGTAATTTGTTCATATTGTTTGATCCACAATCAGCATGCCCCTAATCATGTTTACTGCTGGAAAAAGAACAGCACCAACTGCCATTATCTAAACCACACCCACTATTATTGCGATAGACTAAAAGGTCGTTATATATATACCGGTATATATATATATATATATATACACTGTATATACATATGCACAGAGACCGCGCCGGTCCTCCACGAGCATCCGTTCTCCCGCCACCAGCTACTTTCGGTTTCGCCGCCAGGGCACTGCGCCTGCGCGGCTCTGGCCGTATGTATCCTTCTTCTCGTTCCAGTCTGCAATAGCGCTATTGCAGCGGGGAACGCGAAAAAAAGATACGCGTGGCAGGGCTGCGCTGGCCTCGACTTAAAAGTCAAGGAACAGAGCAGCGGCGGGAGAACGGAGGATCGTGGAGGACCGGCATGGGACAGGACGGCTGCTGGGGGCTTGGGGAAGCCCCGGGTATCTGAAACAGTTTGTTTAAAATGTATCTACAGTTGCGCTTTAAGTTCTGCTAAAGACGGAATTTAGATTTTAATGACACAGTTCTAGGAGTAATTGTGCACATTTGCATACACCCAGAGACGGAGGTGTGATGGAATGTGCAGCAGATTTGGCAGTACGATGATAATTCACGACTTGTCCTTTCCTGAACTGAGAGTTTCATCATTGTTGTCACTCTCCAACTAGCCAGGCTGCAAATTACCCAATATACAGAAGTAAAGTGTAAACAAGCATTGTAACATGCTACTGCCTCTGCCTAAAGGAAAAACAGGCTATAAATATAAAGCATCTAATCAACCCTAGTCTGCCCCTGATCAATATAGTCATTATAATCCCTTAAAGGACAACTGAAGAGAGAGGGATATGGAGACTGCCATATTTATTTCCATTTAAGCAATACCAGTTGCCTGGCTGTACTGCTGATCCTCTGCCTCTAATACTTTTAGCCATAGGCCCTGAACAATAAATAGTAATGCAGCAGCAGATCAGGTGTTTCTGACAATATTGTCAAATCTGACAGCTTTAGCTGCATGCTTGTTTCTGGTATGATTCAGACACTACTGCAGCCAGATAGATCAGCAGGGCTGCCAGGCAACTGTTATTTAAGGAAATAAATATAACAGCCTGTATATGTCTCACAACTCGGGCTCCTTAACCACTTCAGCCTACAGTGTTGTTTCACCTTATGAATCCGAGCAACTTTCACCTCCCATTCATTCGCCAATAACTTTATCACTACTTATTACACTGAAATGATCTATATCTTGTTTTTTCCACCACCATTTAGGCTTTCTTTGGGTGGTACATTTTGCTAAGAATTATTCTATTATAAATCCATTTTAACAGGAAAATTGAGAAAAAATGGAAACAATTCATTATTTCTCAGTTTTCGGCCATTACTTTTAAAATAATACATGCTACCGTTATTAAAACCCATGTATTTTATTTGTCCATTTGTCCCGGTTATTACACCATTTAAATGATGTCCCTATAGCAATGTATGGCGCCGATATTTTATTTGGAAAAAAAGGTGCACTTTCTCAATTTGCGTCCATCACTTTTTTACAAGCTTATAATTTTTAAAATAATAGTAAAATAATCTCTTGTCATGCATATTCAAAAAGTTCAGACCCTTAGGTAACTATTTATGTTGTTGTTGTGTTTTTTGTCTTTTTTATTTTATTTTTTTTATTAAAAATTTTATATGGGTAATTTTTAGTGTGGGAGGTAAACCGTTATTTTTAAATGTAATATTAAGTGTTTATTTAACCACTTCCCGACCGCCGTATGTACAATTGGCGGCCGGGAAGTGCACCCCGCAAGGACCGCCGTATTGACAATTGGCGGCGGTCCTTGTAGGGGCATGGGCGGAGCGATCGCGTCATCAGTGACGCGATCCTCCGCCTCCGCCTGGCGCCGCTCACCCGCCGCAACATCCCGCCGGCCATACGGAAGCGCCGGCGGGATGTTAACCCCGCGATCGCCGCATACAAAGTGTATAATACACTTTGTAATGTTTACAAAGTGTATTATACAGGCTGCCTCCTGCCCTGGTGGTCCCAGTGTCCGAGGGACCACCAGGGCAGGCTGCAGCCACCCTAGTCTGCACCAAGCACACTGATTTTTCCCCCCCCCTGCCCCAGATCGCCCACAGCACCCATCAGACCCCCCCCTGCCCACCCCCCAGACCCCTGTTTGCACCCAATCACCCCCCTAATCACCCATCAATCACTCCCTGTCACTATCTGTCAACGCTATTTTTTTTTTTATCCCCCACCCTGCTCCCTGCCCCCTCCTGATCACCCCCCACCCCTCAGATTCTCCCCAGACCCCCCCCCCCAGACCACCCCCCCTGTTTACTGTATGCATCTATCCCCCTGATCACCTGTCAATCACCTGTCAATCACCTGTCAATCACCTGTCAATCACCCATCAATCACCCGTCAATCACCCCCTGTCACTGCCACCCATCAGCCAGCCCCTAACCTGCCCCTTGCGGGCAATCTGATCACCCCCCCACACCAATAGATCGCCCGCAGATCCGACATCAGATCACCTCCCAAATCCATTGTTTACATCTATTCTCTCCTCTAAACACACACTAATTACCCATCAATCACCCATCAATCACCCCCTATCACCACCTGTCACTTTTACCTATCAGATCAGACCCTAATCTGCCCCTTGCGGGCACCCAATCACCCGCCCACACGCTCAGATTGCCCTCTGACCCCCCCTTATCAATTCACCAGTGCATTAATTACATCTGTTCTTCCCTGTAATAACCCACTGATCACCTGTCAATCACCTGCCAATCACCTATCACCCATCAATCACCCCCTGTCACTGCCACCCATCAATCAGCCCCTAACCTGCCCCTTGCGGGCAATCTGATCACCCACCCACACCATTAGATCGCCCGCAAACCCGCCGTCAGATTACCTCCCAAATGTATTGTTTACATCTGTTATCTTCTCTAAACACCCACTAATTACCCATCAATCACCCATCAATCACCCCCTATCACCACCTGTCACTGTTACCTATCAGATCAGACCCTAATCTGCCCCTTGCGGGCACCCAATCACCCGCCCACACGCTCAGATTGCCCTCAGACCCCCCCCTTATCAATTCGCCAGTGCATTAATTACATCTGTCCTTCCCTGTAATAACCCACTGACCACCTGTCAATCACCTGCCAATCACCTATCACCCATCAATCACCCCGTCACTGCCACCCAACAATCAGCCCCTAACCTGCCCCTTGCGGGCAATCTGATCACCCACCCACACCAATAGATCGCCCGCAGATCCGACATCAGATCACCACCCAAGCGCAGCGTTTACATCTATTCTCTCCTCTAAACACCCACTAATTACCCATCAATCACCCCCTATCACCACCTGTCACTGTTACCCATCAGATCAGACCCTAATCTGCCCCTTGCGGGCACCCAATCGCCCGCCTACACGCTCAGATTGCCCTCAGACCCCCCCTTATCAATTCGCCAGTGCAATATTTACATCTGTTCTCCCCTGTAATAACCCACTGATTACCTGTCAATCACCTATCAATCACCCATCAATCACCCCCTGTCACTGCCACCCATCAATCACCCCCTGTCACTTCCACCCATCAATCACCCGCTGTCACTGCCACCCATCAATCAGCCCCTAACCTGCCCCTTGCGGGCAAACTGATCACCCACCCACACCAATAGATCGCCCGCAGATCCGACATCAGATCACCACCCAAGCGCAGTGTTTCCATCTATTCTCTACCCTAAACACCCACTAATTACCCATCAATCACCCCCTGTCACTGCTACCTATCAGATTAGACCCCTATCTGCCCCTAGGGCACTCAATCACCCGCCCACACCCTCAGAATGCCCTCAGACCCCAGCCCTGATCACCTCGCCAGTGCATTGCTTGCATCTATTCCCCCCTCTAATCACACCTTGAGACACCCATCAATCACCTCCTGTCACCCCCTAGCACACCTACCCATCAGATCAGGCCCCAATTTGCCCCGTGTGGGCTCCTGATCACTCGGCCAATCCCTCAGATCCCCCTCAGACCCCCTTCCGATCACCTCCCCAGTGCATTGATTGCATCTATTTTCCCCTCTAACCACCCCCTGAGACACCCATCAATCACCTCCTGTCACCCCCCTAGCACTCCTATCCATCAGATCAGGCCCAATACAACCTGTCATCTAAAAGGCCACCCTGCTTATGACCGGTTCCACAAAATTCGCCCCCTCATAGACCACCTGTCATCAAAATTTGCAGATGCTTATACCCCTGAACAGTCATTTTGAGACATTTGGTTTCCAGACTACTCACGGTTTTGGGCCTGTAAAATGCCAGGGCGGTATAGGAACCCCACAAGTGACCCTATTTTAGAAAAAAAGACACCCCAAGGTATTCTGTTAGGTGTATGACGAGTTCATAGAAGATTTTATTTTTGTCAAAAGTTAGCGGAAATTAATTTTTATTGGTTTTTTTTCACAAAGTGTCATTTTTCACTAACTTGTGACAAAAAATAAAATCTTCTATGAACTCGCCATACACCTAACGGAATACCTTGGGGTGTCTTCTTTCTAAAATGGGGTCACTTGTGGGGTTCCTATACTGCCCTGGCATTTTAGGGGCCCTAAACCGCGAGGAGTAGTCTAGAAAACAAATGCTTCAAAATGACCTGTGAATAGGACGTTGGGCCCCTTAGCGCACCTAGGCTGCAAAAAATTGTCACACATGTGGTACCGCTGTACTCAGGAAAAGTAGTATAATGTGTTTTGGGGTGTATTTTTACACATACCCATGCTGGATGGGAGAAATTTCTATGTAAATGGACAATTGTGTGTAAAAAAATCAAACAATTGTCATTTACAGAGATATTTCTCCCACTTAGCATGGGTATGTGTAAAAATACACCCCAAAACGCATTATACTACTTCTCCTGAGTACGGCGGTACCACATGTGTGACACTTTTTTACACCCTAAGTACGCTAAGGGGCCCAAAGTCCAATGAGTACCTTTAGGATTTCACAGGTCATTTTGCGACATTTGGTTTCAAGACTACTCCTCACGGTTTAGGGCCCCTAAAATGCCAGGGCAGTATAGGAACCCCACAAATGACCCCATTCTAGAAAGAAGACACCCAAAGGTATTCCGTACGGAGTATGGTGAGTTCATAGAAGATTTTATTTTTTGTCACAAGTTAGCGGAAAATGACACTTTGTGAAAAAAAACTATTAAAATCAATTTCCGCTAACTTGTGACAAAAAAATAAAAACTTCTATGAACTCACCATACTCCTAACGGAATACCTTGGGGTGTCTTCTTTCTAAAATGGGGTCATTAGTGGGGTTCCTATACTGCCCTGGCATTTTAGGGGCCCTAAACCGTGAGGAGTAGTCTTGAAACAAAAATGACCTGTGAAATCCTAAAGGTACTCATTGCACTTTGGGCCCCTTAGTGCAGTTAGGGTGCAAAAAAGTGCCACACATGTGGTATCGCCGTACTCGGGAGAAGTAGTATAATGTGTTTTGGGGTGTATTTTTACACATACCCATGCTGGGTGGGAGAAATACCTCTGTAAATGACAATCTTTTGATTTTTTTACACACAATTGTCCATTTACAGAGGTATTTCTCCCACCCAGCATGGGTATGTGTAAAAATACACCCCAAAACACATTGTACTACTTCTCCTGAGTACGGCGATACCACATGTGTGGCACTTTTTTGCACCCTAACTGCGCTAAAGGGCCCAAAGTCCAATGAGTACCTTTAGAATTTCACAGGTCATTTTGAGAAATTTCGTTCCAAGACTACTCCTCACGGTTTAGGGCCCCTAAAATGCCAGGGCAGTATAGGAACCCCACAAATGACCCCATTTTAGAAAGAAGACACCCCAAGGTATTCCGTTAGGAGTATGGTGAGTTCATAGAAGATTTTATTTTTTGTCAAAAGTTAGTGGAAAATGACACTTTGTGAAAAAACACAATTAAAATCAATTTCCGCTAACTTTTGACAAAAAAATAAAATCTTCTATGAACTCACTATACTCCTAACGGAATACCTTGGGGTGTCTTCTTTCTAAAATGGGGTCATTTGTGGGGTTCCTATACTGCCCTGGCATTTTAGGGGCCCTAAACCGTGAGGAGTAGTCTTGAAACGAAATTTCTCAAAATGACCTGTGAAATTCTAAAGGTACTCATTGGACTTTGGGCCCTTTAGCGCAGTTAGGGTGCAAAAAAGTGCCACACATGTGGTATCGCCGTACTCAGGAGAAGTAGTATAATGTGTTTTGTGGTGTATTTTTACACATACCCATGCTGAGTGGGAGAAAGATCTCTGTAAATGGACAATTGTGTGTAAAAAAAATTAACAAATTGTCATTTACAGAGATATTTCTCCCACCCAGCATGGGTATGTGTAAAAATACACCCCAAAACACATTATACTACTTCTCCTGAGTACGGCAATACCACATGTGTGGCACTTTTTTGCACCCTAACTGCGCTAAGGGGTCCAAAGTCCAATGAGCACCTTCAGGCTTTACAGGGGTGCTTACAATTTAGCACCCCCCAAAATGTCAGGACAGTAAACACACCCCACAAATGACCCCATTTTGGAAAGTAGACACTTCAAGGTATTCAGAGAGGAGTATGGTGAGTCCGTGGCAGATTTCATTTTTTTTTGTCGCAAGTTAGAAGAAATGGAAACTTTTTTTTTTTTTTTTTTTTTTTCACAAAGTGTCATTTTCCGCTTACTTGTGACAAAAAATAATATCTTCTATGAACTCACTATGCCTCTCAGTGAATACTTTGGGATGTCTTCTTTCCAAAATGGGGTCATTTGGGGGGTATTTATACTATCCTGGAATTCTAGCCCCTCTCGAAACATGACAGAGGGTCAGAAAAGTCAGAGATGCTTGAAAATGGGAAAATTCACTTTTTGCACCATAGTTTGTAAACGCTATAACTTTTACCCAAACCAATAAATATACACTGAATGGGTTTTTTTGTATCAAAAACATGTTTGTCCACATTTTTCGCGCTGCATGTATACAGAAATTTTACTTTATTTGAAAACTGTCAGCACAGAAAGTTAAAAAAATCATTTTTTTGCCAAAATTCATGTCTTTTTTGCTGAATATAATAAAAAGTAAAAATCGCAGGAGCAATCAAATAGCACTAAAAGAAAGCTTTATTAGTGACAAGAAAAGGAGCCAAAATTCATTTAGGTGGTAGGTTGTATGAGCGAGCAATAAACCGTGAAAGCTGCAGTGGTCTGAATGGAAAAAAAGTGGCCGGTCCTTAAGGGGTAGAAAGCCCTAGGTCCTCAAGTGGTTAATAACAAAATGTATGTGGGTGTAGTTTTACTATTTGGCCACAAGATGGCCACAGTCAAAAAGGCCTGGAAGCGAACGATCTACAAGGAGGACTAGATCAATGAATGGGAGCTATGTTCCCATTTATTGATCTCAGGGCTAATGGAGGGCGGCGGGAGCACACACAATTGCGCGCCCCGCGCAGTGGCAGCAAAGGAGTCTATTCGGACGGATATATCCATCCAGATAGACTTAAGTGGTTAAAGCAAACCTGCAGCAAAAAATAAACTTATGAGATAATGAATTGTATGTGCAGTATAGCTAAGAAATGTAACATTAGTAGTAAAGAAAAGAGTCTTATATTGTTTTCCAGTACAGGAAAAGTTAACAAACTTCAGTTGTTACCTATGCAAAAAAGCTCATCTGAGCTATGGGACCCACCAGGTGGAATACAGTCCTGTTTTCTAAAGCAACTAAACAGCCAAGAAACAGTGAGAGACAGCTTGAGATAAGATTTTTGTGCAGGAAAGTTGAAAGGGTCGTTATTTCTGCTTTGTTTTATAGCTTAAAAGACAGTGTGGTTTCTAAACGGCAACTGTGACAGAATGATGCAATGTTATTTTTTTTTTTAAGGTATGTAACTGAAAATAAAAATAAGATGATTTTTTCTTTGCTACTAATGTTCTATTCATTATCCGTACTACACATACAAGTCATTGTATCATAAGTTTTCTTTCGCTGCAGGTTTGCTTTAACCTAAACGCAACCGCAGAAAACAATGCTGCATATAGCACGTTTGCGTTTGGGTGAAAATCAAATCGATCCATTGGAAAAAGATTCAATCGCCAAAGATCCACATGTACTTATATTCACCTCGACAGATGTGCTTGTAAGAACAAAGTGCAGTTTATAGACTTCATTAATGCCTAATAATGTTTAAGCTCTGACGTCGTGTGAATTGAGCAGGTATTTCTGGTGTGGTTTTATGATAGGCGGTGAGGCGTTGATTCACTCCGCTCTCTGTAACTCTGTCACTGTCAGGATAAGTCACCTGAGTTACAGAGATGTGTGACAATTTACATATGGCAATTAATAAAACTAGTTATAAAAGTTTTTGTTGCTCTGTCCTCTTCCCAGTAAGAATAACTGACAGTTTCCTAGGGGATCCCTGTATGAATGGACTATAGGATGGTGCCTGACAGTACAGAACGAGAACACTGGCTCAGTATGCGCTATTACAGCTTCTCATTGGCTGTCCAGCAAGCAGGTTATGATTACTTTTAGACGCCTCCTTTAACCTTCCGATTGCCGTTTCTATAGAATAATCTGCATGCCTTCTGTATGCGAAGCTCATAAGAGGCAGCGGGAAAAGCATGGCTCAGGGTGATAGTTTAGGCAATCAGACTGCAATTAGCACACAAGTTAGAATAAGTTGTGTAAACACGGTGTGAGCTGTTTAGGCAACAGGCGAGCTTTTATGGTTAAGCTTAGAGGAATTGCGCGATGAATGGCGAGTCTGTGTCTGCTGGAATCCCCCATGGAGGGATGAGGACCTCAGCTTTTCTAACCACCTGGGCCAATGGAATTCCTCCCCCTCTACACTCTGAGCCAATGGAATTCCTCCCCCTCCATACTCTGAGCCAATGGAATTCCTCCCCCCTCCACACTCTGAGCCAATGGAAATCCTCCCCTTCTCCACACTCTGAGCCAATGGAATTCCTTCATCCTATTCCCTCTGAGCCAATGGAATTCCTTTCCCCTATACCCTGTGGGCCAACTTGAATTCCTCCTCCCTCCACACTTTGAGCCAATGGAATTCCTCCCCCCTCCACACTCTGAGCCAATGGAATTCCTCCCCCCTCCATACTCTGAGCCAATGGAAATCCTCCCCTTCTCCACACTCTGAGCCAAGGGAATTCCTTCATCCTATTCCCTCTGAGCCAATAGAATTCCTTCCCCCTATACCCTGTGAGCCAATGGAATTCCTCCCCCCTCCACACTCTGAGCCAATGGAATTCCTTTCCTCTCTACAATCTGGGCCTACAGAATTCCTTCTCCCATTATCTCAGGGCCAATGGAATTCCATCCCACTATTCTCTCTGAGCCAATGGAATTCCTCCACCCTTAGTCCTTCTGGGCCAATGGAATTCCTTGCCCCTATATACCCTCTGGGCCTATGGAATTCCTTCCCCTCTTCCCTATGAGCCAATGGAATCCCTTCTCCTTAAACAATTTGGGCCACTGGAATTCCTTCCCCCTCTTCCCCCTGAGCCAAGGAAATTTCTTCCCCCTATTCCCTTTGGCCAATGGAATTCCTTTCCCCTATTCCCTTTGGCCAATGGAATTCCTTCCCCCTATATCATGTGAGCCAATGGAATTCCTTTCCCCTCCACCCTCTAAATCAATGGAATTCCTTCCCTCTCTATACTGAGCCTTTTGGTATGTAGCCCCACCCTCCCAGTGATGCTTAGCATAGGCTGATTAGCTATGCGGAATTATTCTGCCTTCGGAATTATCATAAACAAACATTCCCCAGAGCTGCACCTGACAGGACTAAAGATGTCTCCTGTGATCAATTTCAGAATGGTAATCTGAGTGAGGAAAGGTTTTTACAATGGGAAAAAAACAGATTAAATAGTTTAAAAATGATTATTGTAAAAAAAATAAGCTATTTTATTCATTACGTTCTTCTCACTACAGTTCCTCTTTAAGACCTTGCATGGCTCTAGTTCCGGGCGGAGGCTCTGCAGACTCCGCCACAAACAGATGCTGATAACAGGAGCCCTGTGTCATCTGGCCTGAAAGGGACAACTTTCTGCCAAGACTACTTGTGTGGGGCGGTAACGGCGGGATGCCCAGGAAGTTTCTGTTTACACTGTGGGGGACTGATAAGGTCTAACATCCTCTGTAGTGTGCGGAGAGTGCCAGCGCGGCTGGACGCCTGGCATACACAGCCTGACCAGCCATATCTGCAATGCAAAGGCACCCCCAGTGTGTGTTATTATAGAGAGATGAAGGCTACTACACATATCTTCAGCTTGTCAACTGCCAGATGTGCAAATGTAGGACAGTCAGCCTTCATATGTACAACTGTCAGCCTACAATAGTCAGCCTTCATATGTACAACAGTCAGCCTGCATATGTACAACAGTCAGCCTTCATATGTACAACAGTCACCCTTCGTATGTGTAACAGTCAGCCTTCAGATGTGTAACAGTCAGCCTTCATATGTGCAACAGTCAGCCTTCATATGTGTAACAGTCAGCCCTTATATGTGCAACAGTCAGCCTTCATATGTACAACAGTCAGCCTTCATATATACAACAGTCAGCCTTCATATGTGTAACAGTCAGCCCTTATATGTGCAACAGTCAGCCTTCATATGTACAACAGTCAGCCTTCATATGTGTAACAGTCAGCCTTCATATGTGCAACAGTCAGCCTTTATATGTACAACAGTCAGCCTTCATATGTACAACAGTCAGCCTGCATATGTGCAACAGTCAGCCTTCATATGTACAACAGTCAGCCTTCATATATACAACAGTCAGCCTTCATATGTACAACAGTCAGCCTTCATATGCACAACAGTCAGCCTTCATATGTGCAACAGTCAGCCTTCATATGTGCAACAGTCAGCCTGCATATGTGCAACAGTCAGCCTTCATATGTACAACAGTCAGCCTTCATATGTGCAACAGTCAGCCTGCATATGTACAACAGTCAGCCTTCATATGTACAACAGTCAGCCTTCATATGCACAACAGTCAGCCTTCATATGTGCAACAGTCAGCCTGCATATGTACAACAGTCAGCCTTCATATGTACAACAGTCAGCCTTCATATGCACAACAGTCAGCCTTCATATGTGCAACAGTCAGCCTTCATATGTACAACAGTCACCCTTCGTATGTGTAACAGTCAGCCTTCAGATGTGTAACAGTCAGCCTTCATATGTGCAACAGTCAGCCTTCATATGTGTAACAGTCAGCCCTTATATGTGCAACAGTCAGCCTTCATATGTGCAACAGTCAGCCTGCATATGTACAACAGTCAGCCTTCATATGTACAACAGTCAGCCTTCATATGCACAACAGTCAGCCTTCATATGTGCAACAGTCAGCCTGCATATGTACAACAGTCAGCCTTCATATGTACAACAGTCAGCCTTCATATGCACAACAGTCAGCCTTCATATGTGCAACAGTCAGCCTTCATATGTACAACAGTCAGCCTTCATATATACAACAGTCAGCCTTCATATGTACAACAGTCAGCCTTCATATATACAACAGTCAGCCTTCATATGTGTAACAGTCAGCCCTTATATGTGCAACAGTCAGCCTGCATATGTGCAACAGTCAGCCTTCATATGTACAACAGTCAGCCTTCATATATACAACAGTCAGCCTGCATATGTGTAAAAGTCAGCCTACATATGTACAACAGTCAGCCTTCATATGTGTAACAGTCAGCCCTTATATGTGCAACAGTCAGCCTTCTTATGTACAACAGTCAGCCTTCATATGTACAACAGTCAGCCTGCATATGTGCAACAGTCAGCCTTCATATGTACAACAGTCAGCCTTCATATATACAACAGTCAGCCTTCATATGTACAACAGTCAGCCTTCATATGCACATCAGTCAGCCTTCATATGTGCAACAGTCAGCCTGCATATGTACAACAGTCAGCATTCATATGTGCAACAGTCAGCCTTCATATGTGCAACAGTCAGCCTTCATATATACAACAGTCAGCCTGCATATGTGCAACAGTCACCCTTCATATGTGCAACAGTCAGCCTTCATATGTGCAACAGTCAGCCTTCATATATACAACAGTCAGCCTTCATATGTACAACAGTCAGCCTTCATATGCACAACAGTCAGCCTTCATATGTGCAACAGTCAGCCTTCATATGTGCAACAGTCAGCCTGCATATGTACAACAGTCAGCCTTCATATGTACAACAGTCAGCCTTCATATGTGCAACAGTCAGCCTGCATATGTACAACAGTCAGCCTTCATATATACAACAGTCAGCCTGCATATGTGCAACAGTCAGTCTTCATATGTGCAACAGTCAGCCCTTATATGTGCAACAGTCAGTCTTCATCTTGTCTGTTTGAAGGACAAATGAGGAAGAAGGAGGGATAGAAGGACTTGGCTCCCAAAGAGGGACTGTCCCTGCAGAAGAGGGACAGCTGGGAGCTATGCTAATACATTGTGGTAATGTATGTTATACAAGGTGTAGGGAGGAGGTGTGGATGATTTGGGAAACTTTGCACAGACTACAATTGACTGGTATTCCCTTTGCAGCTGGTCTGTTGTGTGTGAGATCTCTGTGCAGGCCCCGCAGGGCAGTTTCCCCCCATACAAGTGCGGGCCCGCTCCCTGTCACTCCGGCCGTCCATCAGCATACCTCAGGAGTTACTGCTTCTTTATCCCAACAACCTGAGTGTAAATATAGCCTTGTGTCTGGCATAAGCGGGATGTCAGAGCTCAGGTTGTGTTCCATGGATGAAGGTTATAGGATGCCTGGGCAGCCAGGAGTCAGTGTGCGGCTGCCAGACACACTATCTGCAATAATGACAGCTACTTGATGAATGGGGCAATGGAAAGATTACAAATAAACTCCCATAGCTGACTGCATCTTAAAGGACATCTGAAGGGAGAGGAATATGGAGGCTGCCATATCTATTTCCTTTTAAACAATGCAAATTGCTGCTCTGTCCCTCTGATTCTCTGTCTCTAAAGGTAGCCATACGTCTGGCGATGATGGGCTGATTCGACCAAGAGACATCTCTCTCTGAATGAATCTGATTAGAGAGATCTTTCGGCTGCCCATACACCGCAGACCGATTACCAGTTGATTTAAAGGGACGGTTCACGGTGCATACAAAAAATAAAAAAAAATGCTAATCCACTTACCTGGGGCTTCCTCCAGCCCGTGGCAGGCAGGACGTGCCCTCTGCGCCGCTCCGCAGGCTCCCGGTCTCCTCCGGTGGCGCACCCGACCTGGCCAGGCTGGCTGCCAGGTCAGGCTCTTCTGCACTCCAAAATGCGCCTCACGGGGGCGCGCTGTCATCATCGGACGTCCTTTGGGCTGTACTGCGCCTACACTGGAGCCAGGAAGGTACATATTTACATGGCCACCGTTCGGGGACCGATAACGCTGCCACCGTGGGACGGAGGAGGACGGGGGAAGCCTCGATAGGATCCAGATGCTTGCCTCTCCCGAGGTAAGTACCCCCCAAGGGACGTTTTTTAAAGTTACAGGTCCTCTTTAAGCAGGAAATCTCTTAAAATTCAGCCGAGTCCGCCGCCTCGCCGCTGCCCCCCCCCCCTAGTGTAGTCTAGGCTGAGGATGCTAGCCCAACCTCGCCCTGCTGTCTATATGATGGCAGAGCAAGGTGAGCCGGTCAGGAGCTGCTTTCATTGGCCCTGACCGCGTGATCACTGTGAGCCAAGCACATTGGCTCACATTGATGGATTAGGTCAGGAGCCAATGAAAGCGGCTCCTGACCGGCTCACAGGAACTCTGTCGTCATAGCGACGGCAGAGAGAGGGGCCTGTGGGGATGGGAGAACGGCATGAGCGGCGGGTATGTGCAGCGATTGATCGGTTAGTGCCATTTTGTGGTTCCATCAGTCTCTGGTCCTTAAGGGGCCAGAGACTGCTGGTACGCAAGGGGTTAAAGGGAACCAGAGACGTTGGGGGAAAGCTGGTATACATACCTGGGGCTTCCTCCAGCCCCATACGCACGGATCGCTCCCACGCCGCCGTCCTCAGCTGCCTGGATCCGCCGGTACCGGGTCCCGTCATTGCCGCCAGTCGGCCGGCAGACACGGCCAATTGTCCGCATCACAGGGGGCTCCCTTCATATAAGTACGCGTGAGGCTGCTTACTGCGCAGCCGCATGCGTACGGGTATGGAGGGAGCCCCTGTGATGCGGACAATTGGCCGCGTCTGCCGGAAGTGACGGGACCCGGTACCACCGATACAGGAAGCGGTGGACGGCAGCGTGGGAGCGATCCGTGCGTATGGGGCTGGAAGAAGCCCCAGGTATGTATAAAAGCTTTTTCTGTTTATAACCAGCGTTCCTCTCTGGTTCCCTTTAAAAAAGGAGTTCCATGAGCTGCACGGTGATAATCAGGCGCTGTAATGTGATTGGTGGAGAATGAGGCCCTTTGCATTCCTCTGCGATTTGTGCAGGAGAGAGGATAGCCCTCCCCGCCTGGCCTGTGTACAGCGTTCTGTTCCCGTATGGACCTCTGCCCAACAGGATCCTCTCTCTATATAAACACAAACAGGATCCTCGTCCTGGCAGCTGCCAGCCGCCCCACAGCCACAAATTGTTCCATTTCAAACGCTTTATTCACGTCTGAACAAAGGAATCTCTCTCCTGATTTTATGTAAAGCAGAGTGACGGCTACAGCGGGTTACACAATAGATTCCTAAGAGCACAGTTATGTACCATTTAAAGTGAACCTGCACATGCCCAAAACATAAAGAAATACACCCTGTATGTATTTAGACAGTTTAGCCTGTCTAATTTCCCCTCATCTGTGTCTAGTCACAAGTTGTAATTTGATCTTTCCCCTGGGTCAGCTGACTGCCATGGCAGATAAGCTAATTTGAAAGCACAGGATGTTAACAATATGTCTGCTTCCATGAAAGCAGGAAGTAGTCTTGCTATTTGCTAGTAATTACTGGAATCATATGTGGCATTTAGAATTTTAATTAACTTTGATGGTTACGCACCTGTCAGGTGCATAACTGCGAAATGCTTATTTGTTGTGTGTTCCGAAGTTAGTAGAAACAACACCTGTGCCCATATGCAATTCACTTTTTGTCCTGACGTTTCTCCTAGGATTTAAATGTACATTTTCTGTTCAAAATAACTTTTCAACACTCTGCAATTGAAAAAGTACCAAAAAGTAGGTGGATACGTACTATCAATTTTATTCTGAGTATTTTCTTGCTTGCTGGTGGCTTAAAAGGCATTTTAATGACAAGTTGTGGAGAAAACTCAGGAGAAAAAGTCAACTGCATATGGGCCCCGGTCTTACACGGGCCCTAAAATACAATACAATACAATACAATAACATTTGTAAAGCGCTTTTCTCCCATAGGACTCAAAGTGCATAGTTGTGTCTCAGATCAATACAGGGTTGCAGGCTGGGTTGTGTTACAGAGGAGATAGTCAGATGTTCATGAATGCCAGACTAAAGAGGTAGGTTTTCAGTTTAGACTTAAATGCTTCCAGGGATGGAGCTGTCCTGATTGGGTGTGGCAGGGAGTACCAAAGTGTAGGGGCAGCATGACAAAAGGCTCTGTCTCCAAAGGTTTTGAGGTGGACTCTGGGGGTGACCATGGTGTTACGTCCTTTTGATCTAAGATTGTGGGGGGTGTGATGTAGTTGCAACAAGTCCTTCCGGTATCCAGGGCCCAGATTGTGCAAGGATTTGAATGTTAGTAAGCCAATCTTAAACAAAATTCTCCAAAATAGACACAAGTTCAAAGTCATCTGCTTCTCTTGTATTGAGACCCTACCCTAATGTCTGCATGTAACTGTAAAAATGTCTTGCACCTTTTGTAATAATTTGCAGTCCCCTCCTCGGTCATATCAGAACATAGTTAGGGATCAGAAAGTATACATGTGACTGCTGTGATTTATGGGATTTGATGCTATTTGCTGTTGATATGTGGATGCTATTTCTACTTAATAAACAGTGTTTTGTTTGTTTTTTTTCTAAGAAAGTTTAGTGAATCGGCAATAGATTGCTGTTATGTGCAGCGGCACCTTCAGTGACAACTTTATTTATTTTACTAAATTGACCCTGCTGTTTCGCTTACCTTTCAGAAACCCGTAATGATCTGTTATGACCCAGGTAACACCTGCAAGCTGTTCTCACCCAATAACAGATGACTTGTAATAAATTCAGGGCAGTTTCGCCAGATTGCTTACTTTCTCCAGCCGGTGGGAGCCCTTAGTAAATCGGGCCCATTGTGTGGCGGTCTGGGAACAGGATATGACCGCTCGCCTCTTGTTTGCGCTCTCAGAGTTCAGCAGCGTTTGGGAGAGGTAACTTTCCACTCGGCAATCACACTCGGCAAACACCAGATAATGGAATATGAAATATATCTGCTTCTATAGTGAACTCCTAACCTCACTCCAAGACATATACTCACATACTCACCTATAGGGGAACATCTGCGTATGAGGTCTCCACGGCTCTCGGATGGCAAATACTATTACACTTCAATATAATTTACCTTTATTTATAAAGCGCTAACATACAGTATAACGCAGTGCTGTACAATAGATAGGGGAGACATTCCAACAATAAAGCGGACCTGAACTCAGAACTTCCTCTCCTGCTGTACAAGATAAGCAACAGCATAATAACCCTTTAACCACTTGAGGACCGCAGTGTCAAACTCTCCTAAAGACCAGGCCTTTTTTCTTAAAAAGGGACACTGCAGCTTTAAGGCTTTGCTGCAGGGCTGCACAGCACACAAGTGTTTCCACCCCCCCCCCCCCCCTTTTTCTCCCCACCGACAGAGCTTTCTGTTTGTGGGGTCTGATCGCTCCCCCGATGTTTATTTATTTTTTATATAAATATTTATTGTATTAATTTACTAATACATTAGTTTTCAACATTTATTCCCCCAGCCCTCCCTCCCCCCGCCAGCCAATCAGCGTGATCAGCTATCATAGGCTAGCCAATCACTATCCTGTCTCCCAGGGGGGCTGTCCCCAGTACAGTGCTGCCGTGGATCGCAGCGCTGTTCAAGCTAATTAGACGGCGGTTTCACCGTCTAACAGTCTCCTAGAGCTCCGCCTACCAAGCAGAGATCCTGCAAAACAGGCCCCAAGGACCTTACGCCGATCGACGTTGGGCGGTCCTAGGGCTGCGGGTGGTTAAAGAAAAGCATTTCTTTGTTACAGCTGATTCAAATCCTGCAATAAATCTGCAATGTGTCCACTTCCTGCTTTTATGGAAGCAGACATAGGGATAACATCCTGTGTTTACAAATTAGCTGCTCTGCCGAGGAAGCTAGCTGACACAGCTGAGAGATCAAATTACACTTGTGATTAGTCACAGATGAGGGGGAATTAGACAGGCTAAACTCTCTAAATACATACAGGGTGTATTTCTCTGTGTTTTCCTTCTGTCCTGTGCAAGAGTTCAGGTCAACGTCAAATAAATCTGCAATTAAAAAAACAAAAAACAAAAGTTACTTACCTCGGTGGATCCTCTGGCAGTAGCAGCGCCCCCGACTGGTCGGTTATTGGCTTTTCATTAGCGAGCAATAGGAAGGTTTTACATAGTGGCTTGTCTAGCCAATACATATTTTATACATGTTTGCACTAAGTAGAGCTACCCTATACACTGTGCTGTTTGAAATGTTTACATATTTCTGATGTTTCAGCGACAGCTATGGCCGGATTTGAGACAAGGTCACAAAGGCCATGGTTTAGGATACCAGGATGTAGGGGGTGGGGCAGGCTTGCACACTCAGGAAGTTAAACTGCCACACAATTAAAGAGGAACTCCAGTGAAAATAATGTAGTGAAAAAAAGGTCTTCATTTTTACAGTAATTATGTATAAATTATTTAGTCAGTGTCTGCTCATTGTAAAATCTTTCCTCTCCCTGATTTACATTCTATCGATTGATATAGTTACATCTGCACCGATGGTTTAAGCGACGTGCTGGGATCACCCCTGGAGTCACAGGGATCACATGTATCAAGCATGCAGCAGCTACATCACAGTAAAAATGTCACCATGTGATAAATGTCAGAATGTAAATCAGGTATCAGTTGAAAGGATCCGCACTGTCTTAAACATAGGTATTTATTTAAAGCTCTTTAAAATGACATTCATTCTGAAGAAGGATTATATCCGAAACGCTGTGCGTCAATGGTGATCCGGAGCGCACTTTGACTTGTTTCATGTCATTTTAAAGAGCTTTAAATAAATACCTATGTTTTAGACGGTGTGGATCCTTTCAACTGATACCTGATTTACATTCTGACATTTATCACATGGTGACATTTTTACTGTGATGTAGCTGCTGCATGCTTTTTTGGCAGTTGGAAACAGCAGTAAACAGCTATTTCCCACAATGCAGCAAGGTTCACAGACAGGAAACTGCCAGAAGTACTACGGTCCTCAGAGTTTCTTGTGGGAGGGGTTTCAGCACTATATCAGTCTTACAGCGCCCCCTGATGGTCTGTTTGTGAAAAGGAATAGATTTCTCATGTAAAAGGGGGTATCAGCTACTGATTGGGATAAAGTTCAATTCTTGGTTGGAGTTTCTCTGTAAACCAATTCAATCACAGACCCAGTCTGCGGATCCTCTGCTTTCACAGGGGTAAACAGTGGTGCACAGCACAAGACTGGGGGAGCACCCAGGAAGGGGGGAGTACAGTATGGGACATGGGAACACAGGATGGGGTAGTGGTGGTGGGGGAAGGGGGGGTTTGGTGACAGTAGGCCTTGAGTGAAAAAATTTACAAATCTGGCTATGGCGACAGCTGCTCACTCATCAGGTGTCGGGAACCGATAGGAAATGCACAGAAGCCAGCTGTCAAGAAGCAATAAAGATTTGTGATGCTTGAATGAGTTTATGAACGCCGCTGTTACAAGCAAACGCTCCATACACACCGCCGTATAAAGGTGCAGCCGTAAGCAGGAGCCCTGTAAACAGGCTGGGATTGTTCTGGGGCCGCCTCTGATTGGTGGTTACTTGGCGCCACACTTTATTACAGAGTGGTGGGTGTTTGCTGAGCCACAGCAATAATCTTCCAGTTTTTATACTTCAGATATTTCTGAGTGTCTTTCATTTTCAAGAGAACCTGTCAGTCTAAAAAAATTTAAATAAAATCAATTTTCCAGATATCAGATATATAGTTATAATATTTTCTAATATTTTCTAAAAAAAAAAATAAAAAATCAGATAGATAGATAGATAGATAGATAGATCAGTTGTCCTTTAAAGGGAACCTGAAGGAAAAAATGATGAAAAAAGGGCATGGGCGGACCTTACTCACCACTCATGCCCAGTTCAGGTGCACTTGTAGACGGACGGCAGCATATCCACAAGAAGAAGAGGGTCTGACTCCTTAATCCTGGACATTGGACAATAACGGAGGGCTAAAAAAGGATCTGGGAAGCTGCTGAACCATCCAGATTTCAACCCCTTCCTTGTCACATGTTAGGTTTAAAGGGAACTTAGCACTACATTTTAAACATTTACCAAACAAACCTCCCTCCTGTGTGGGCTTTTGTGGGTGCAGTAAGCATTTACTTCCTTATGGGGGGATGCTCCATTTTCTCTGGCATGGTGCTGTAGAAGCTTCCATATACACAGGGAGGGAGCACCATCCCCCCCCCCCACCCCCAGTAGGTAAGTAAATACCTACTGCCCCCCAAAACCCCACATAGTTTATGAACCTCCCCCTAAGGCTCATTTAATATGACTGTTGCACATGGGAGCACCCAGGTGCTCAGTATAAATTAAAGGAAAACAAAGAGAAATGCACCCTGTGTGTTTTTAGAGAGAAGAGCTGTCTATGCCCCCCCCCCCAGGTCTTTAGGTAATGTCAAGTGTAATTTGATCTCTCAGCTATGTCAGCACAGAAATGTGTCAGTCTTTGCAGACACAACTAATTGGTAAACACACAGGATGTTAGCCTTAGGTCTGCGTCCATGAAAGCAGGAAGTAGACACACTGCAGATTTATTGCAGGATTTGTATCAGCTGTAAGAAATACATGTTTTCCTATAAAGGTTATTATGCTATTGCTTCTCTTTTAGAGCAGAGAGGAAGTACTGAGTTCAGGTTCTATTTAAAGAGGAACTCCAGTGAAAATAATGTAATAAAAAAGTGCTTCATTTTACAATAATTATGTATAAATGATTTAGTCAGTGTTTGCCCATTGTAAAATCTTTTAAATCCCTGATTTACATTCTGACATTTATCACATGGTGACATTTTTACTGCTGGCAGGTGATGTAGCTGCTGCTTGCTTTTTTGGTAGTTGGTAACAGCTGTAAACAGCTTTTTCCCACAATGCAACAAGGTTCACAGACAGGAAACTGCCAGGAGTACCTCGGTCCTCAGAGTTTCTTGTGGGAGGGGTTTCACCACAATATCAGCCATACAGAGCCCCCTGATGGTCTGTTTGTGAAAAGGAATAGATTTCGCATGTAAAAGGAGGTATCAGCTACTGATTGAGATGAAGTTCAATTCTTGGTTACAGTTTCTCTTTAACTGTTGCTGCTTTTTTCTGTTGGGTAACTATCGTTATCGTTACGATCTATTAATGTATTGATTTTGCTGTTTGACTGCCTGCTGTGGAATGATAATAAGTCAGACCACCTCTTACCTGAAGCATCTGGCAGTATTCCAGGTGTAATATCCCTCCTCGGGGGCTGTGCTGACCTCTGGTCACTGCAGAGTAATTACTGTGTGGCTGTAACCGCTCCTCTCCTTCTTTTCCAGATGTTTGGCTGTGGCTCTGTGGCTCAGGTGGTCCTCAGTAAAGGCTCCCATGGACAGTTCTTGACCGTCAATCTGGCCTTCGGCTTCGCTGTCATGCTGGGCATTCTCATTGCTGGACAGGTTTCAGGTAAGGCTTGAATGATTTCTGCATTGCGAGGAACCGAAAAAAGGTCAGAAATAATGGATTTGGCACAGGGGCATAACTTCAACTCCATGGACCCCCCAGCTGTCCCCGGGACTGCCATTGGCCCATTCATAAAACCCAATGGGAAGCCTTAGCAGGAAATTCAAATACCGTACTTCTACCCCCATGTTCCAGTTTAGTTTCCAAAAGGGATAAAATATAAGCACACCCAGGGCAGTTTCTAGGCTAAATTGCACCCAGGGCAAGGGTGTAAAAATTGTGCCCCCCCCTCAACACACCTGTGGAGCCAGGAAGAGGTGCCTGCAGTATAGGTAGCCAACTATAGATCCCCCCATTATAGGTAGCCCATGTATAGGTGCCCCCAATATAGGAAGCCGGTATAGTTGCCCCCAGTATAGGTTAGCTAGGTAGGTGCCTCCAGTATAGGTAGCCAGTATAGTTGCCCCCAGTAATGGTTAGCCAGGTATAGATGCCTCCAGTATAGGTAGCCAGTATAGGTGCCCCCAGTATAGGTTACATAGGTAGATGCCCCCAGTATAGGTTAGATAGGTAGGTACCCCCAGTATAAGTTAGATAGGTAGATGCCTCCAGTATAGGTTAGATAGGTAGGTGCCCCCAATATAGGTTAGATAGGTAGGTACCCCCAGTATAGGTTAGATAGGTAGATGCCTCCAGTATAGGTTAGATAGGTAGGTAGGTGCCCCCAGTATAGGTTAGATAGGTAGATGCCTCCAGTATAGGTTAGATAGGTAGGTGCCCCCAGTATAGGTTAGCTAGGTAGATGCCTCCAGTATAGGTTAGATAGGTAGAAGATGTCTTCAGTATAGGTTAGATAGTTAGATGCCCCTAGTATAGGTTAGATAGGTAGGTTCCTCCAGCATAGGTAGCCAACTATTGGCACAGGGACGGGGGATAGAGGGCACAGCGCAGTTCCAACTCACCTTCCCCGATCCCCGCACGCAGCCTCTATCTTCTTCTTCTCCCAGGCGCCCGTCCAGTTGGTAACAGCACACCCTGTGATGACATTACGTCATCACAGGGGTCGCTGTTACCAATGCGATGGATGTCTGGGAGAGGAAGAAAAAAGAGGCTGTGTGCGGGGATCGGGGAAGGTGAGTTGTTAAGCTATGGCTGCTCTCCCCCACTGCACAGTTTTCACGCCCATAGAAACGGGCCTGTGCACACCTGGTGGGTTAGCATTCTTCCATCAAGAAAGATTATTACACATTGCTTACAGTGAGGTTAGCTCGTATGAAGAGAAGAAAAGGAATATGTATGGCAAACACATCCACGTTTACTATCACCTTTCCAAAACACACTTAAACATTTTTATCTCTCCTCCTACTCCTAAAAATGTCATTTTTTTAGCTATCCCATGGTTTTATTTTATGTTTAAATATTTACAAAATCGATGTAATGCTTTATTTATTGTCTCTGCTCAATGGCAGCCTTTAAGTGTCCCAGAGCTAAAATACGTGAACTATTGACCTTTTTTAACTGTTGTTGCAGTCAGATGCTATTCTCTGATAGAAAAGTGTTTTGGAGCTGTTATTCCTCATCAGTGTAGGTTAGTTTATAATCCAACAAGAGAGAAACTGTCACTTGCATGCCTGAACATTAACTCTTTCAGGCAGAAAAAAAAGATGCACAACCTGGTTATGAATATGGTTGGCACTGTACATACACGTTTATCTCATCATGTCACATGTCCCCGTGGGTACCCTTTAAACCCTAATAATAGGAGAACAAATAACAAAAATACATGCTTGTATTTTCTGTTAATATGTGACTTCTGTTTTATATCTTTCCCAGGTGGACATTTGAACCCAGCCGTGACCTTTGCACTCTGTATCATGGCGCGAGAACCCTGGATCAAGTTTCCCATATACACCCTGGCACAGACTCTGGGTGCTTTCCTCGGAGCGGGCATAGTGTACGGCTTGTATTATGGTATGTACTGCATTCACTGAGATTTGTTACTCTATAAATATTTACTGAAATTCAGTGCTAAACAGAGACTCACTGAGAGTTGGTGCTATACAGAGAACTCACTGAGATTTGGTGCTGTACAGAGACTCACTGAGATTTGGTGCTATACAGAGACTCACTGAGATTTGGTGCTGTACAGAGACTCACTGAGAGTTGGTGCTATACAGAGAACTCACTGAGATTTGGTGCTGTACAGAGACTCACTGAGATTTGGTGCTATACAGAGACTCACTGAGATTTGGTGCTGTACAGAGACTCACTGAGAGTTGGTGCTATACAGAGGCTCACTGAGATTTGGTGCTGTAGAGAGACTCACTGAGATTTGGTGCTGTACAGAGACTCACTGAGATTTGGTGCTGTACAGAGACTCACTGAGATTTGGTGCTATACAGAGACTCACTGAGATTTGGTGCTGTACAGAGACTCACTGAGATTTGGTGCTGTACAGAGACTCACTGAGATTTGGTGCTGTACAGAGACTCACTGAGATTTGGTGCTGTACAGAGACTCACTGAGATTTGGTGCTATACAGAGACTCACTGAGATTTGGTGCTGTACAGAGACTCACTGAGAGTTGGTGCTATACAGAGGCTCACTGAGATTTGGTGCTGTAGAGAGACTCACTGAGATTTGGTGCTGTACAGAGATTCACTGAGATTTGGTGCTGTACAGAGACTCACTGAGATTTGGTGCTGTACAGAGACTCACTGAGATTTGGTGCTGTACATAGACTCACTGAGATTTGGTGCTGTACAGAGGCTCACTGAGATCTGGTGGTGTACAGATACTCACTGAGATGTAGTGCTGTACAAAGACTCATTGAGATTTGGTGTTGTACAAAGACTCACTGAGATTTGGTGCTGTACAGTGACTCACTGAGATTTGGTGCTGTACAAAGACTCACTGAGAGTTGGTGCTATACAGAGACTCACTAAGAGTTGGTGCTACACAGAGTTAGTGCTGTACAGAGACCCACTCAGATGTGGTGCTGTACAGAGGCTAACTAAGAGTTGCTGCTGTACAGAGGCTCACTGAGATTTGGTGCTGTACAGAGACTCACTGAGAGTTGTTGCTAGACAGAGACTCACTGAGATTTGGTGCTAGACAGAGACTCACTGAGATTTGGTGCTGTACAGAGACTCACTGAGATTTGGTGCTGTACAGAGACTCACTGAGATTTGGTGCTGTACAGAGACTCACTGAGATTTGGTGCTGTACAGAGACTAACTGAGATTTGGTGCTATACAGAGACTCACTGAGATTTGGTGCTGTACAGAGGCTCACTGAGATGTGGTGCTATACAGAGACTCACTGAGATGTGGTGTTGTACAGAGGCTCACTGAGATTTGGTGCTGTACAGAGACTCACTGAGATTTGGTGCTGTACAGAGACTCACTGAGATTTGGTGCTGTACAGAGACTCACTGAGATTTGGTGCTGTACAGAGACTCACTGAGATTTGGTGCTGTACAGTCACTCACTAAGAGTTGGTGCTATACAGAGACTCACTGAGATTTGCTGCTGTACCTGTAGTGATCCATCTGAACATATTGTGGGTGATGACTGTTGCTCCTGCAGGAACTGGCAGGGGAGTTTTTGCCTCCCTATGACTCTCGTGTGTCCTCCCCCTCACCATAAAGCAGAGCACACTGCTCAGTGCTTACTCTAAAACCTCTGCCCAAAACCATCACTAATGATCATTTCGGGTGACAGACGTTGGCAGTGTGTGTTTCTGTGCCTAAAGTTAAAAAGGTTTAATTAAAGTGGACCTGAACTCTTGCACAGGACCAAAGAAAAGTATAGAAAAATGCACCGTTAGCCTCTCTAATTTCGCCTCATCTGTGACTAATCACAAGTTGTCATTTGATCTCTCAGCTGTGTCAGCTCAGGAATATAATCAGTCCTTGGCAGGGCAGCTCATTTGTAAACACAGAATGTTAACAATATGTCTGCTTCCATAAAAGCAGGAAGTAGACACACTGCAGACTTATTGCAGGATTTGTATCAGCTGTAACAAAGAAATGTTTTTTTCTTCAAATGTTATTATGATGTGGCTTATCTTTTAGAGCAGAGAGGAAGTTCTGAGTTCAGGTCTGCTTTAAATGGAGTTGGGTTTACAGCCTGTGTGAAGTCCAATATTTCCCGTCTGTCTTGCTCAGCTGTCTTTGTAATACTTTGTAGGGATTTAAACCCTCGTTAATAGTTGTTTTTTCTACAACCAGTATATTTCCTTTTACATCCCTTTATAGAGTTCATGATCCAAGCGAGGCAGTTTTATGAGCGATCTCTCCGTCTCACGACTCCAGGAAGATGAATTTATGGACTCCCCGGGTGTAAAGCGCTAATAAGTGGCTTATTGAGATTTTCCCATATAAGCCTGTCATTTGCGGCTGCTGAACAGGAGGGGAGACGCCCAGGGGTGGTGTGATGGAAATACTGCCTGGAACATTAACACATACTGACAGGGAAATTGCAGGAAGAGATGACAATACCTGGGCGCAGCACGGGAGATGTCACACACTATTCCGAGGACTCTTGTGTTTTTGTCCCAATTAGATGTGAACCTTGTAGAGCAGGTCACACCAAAACCTCCAATAAATACTTCCTCACTTGGAGTCCGACAGAAGGACAGATCCGAGCTTGATAAAAACAAAAAATTATTTACTTGCCCAGGGCTTCCTCCAGCCCCATGCAGACATCCTGTGCCCTCACCGCAGCTTCGCTTCCAGCCGGTGGCCCGGAGTCCCCTCCGCCAGTGTAGATGCCGATGCGCGTCTACAGTACCTGCGCGAGAGCGGCTCTCGGCTGAGCTGACAAAATCTGGAGTATTCTGCGCAGGCACAGAACTACTGCGTCTGCACAGTACACTCCAGATGACATCAGCGTGATTGACAGCAGCGCTCGCACAGGCACAGTAGAGGCCGACCTGTAAAGGTCGGCATCTACACCGGGGAGGACCCTGGGCCACCGGCTGGGAGTGGAGTTGCGGCGAGGACGGCTGCAACCTATTTGACTAATCTATAGTGACAGTCGTAATCTGCTAATTAATGTACTCCATTTGTAATTTCGCATACATTTTCGTGTAATTTTCGCGTCATTTTGTGCCAACTTAAGCGGTGAATAGCAAAGCCCACATAATGGCTGTTTTCACCAAAATTGCGACACATGTTAAGGAGCATAGTGGGAATAAGTAAAAAAAATACCAAGAATTTTTCAAAAAGACTTTGTAATTTTTTAGAAAATTTATTTTAAAAATTCAAAAGAAAAATGTTTTTTAAATTGTCATAAATGTATTTTTAGCCCCCAGCAAACAAGAAAATAATCAGAATAATTTGGCAGAGTGCTGAAAAGTAATTTTAAACAGATGCTGAAAAATGATCTCCTAGGAGACAACTTACTTCAGCCCATAATGCTGGACTTTTACTTTGTGAGGACAGATGAGATAATAAGGCCATTACTTGTTTAAAGGGAACCTTAACTGAGAGCGATATGGATGTTTCCTTCTAAGCAATACCAGTTGCCTGGCAGTCCTGCTGATGATTTTGGCTGCAGTAGTGGCTGAATCACAGACCCGAAACAAGCATGCAGCTAATCCAGTCTAACGTCAGTCAGAGCACCTGATCCGCATGTTTGTTGAGGGGCTGTGGCTGAAAGCATTAGAGACACAGGAACAGCAGTAGAGTCAGGCAACTGGTATTATTTTAAAAGGAAGAATCCATATCCTTCTCAGTTTAGGTTCCCTTTAAAGGACAACTGAAGCAAGAGGGATATGGAGGCTGCCATATTTATTTACTTTTAAGCAATACCAGTTGCCTGGCTATCCTGCTGATTCTCTGCCTCTAATACATTTAGCCATACACCCTGAACAAGCATATGTACAGTAGATCAGGTGTTTCTGACATTATTGTCAGATCTGACAGGATTAGCTGCATGCTTGTTCCGGGTGTGATTCAGACACTTCTGCAGCCAAATAGATCAGCAGGATGCCAGGCAACTGGTATTTTTGAAAAGGAAATAAATATAGCAGCCTCCGTATAACTCTTACTTCATGTGTTGTGTAAGTGTCCATCATTCACATTCTGTCTGAAGCTTAGAATTCTGTGTTTTTCAGGCAGAGGAAACTCACACTTCATTAATAAACGTCTCTGATGGTTAGATTGCAGAGAGTTCAGATGCGATCCAACACAGGAAGCTAGGGGGGGGGTTCGGAGGGGAGGTGAGATAATTCTCACTGCTTGTCTCAAACCACAATTTTCAGTTACAAAGAACAGACGGACGCTGCCGTATTGTGGCAGACAAAAATAGTCTATCATAGTTATGATGGGGGAAGATCTTTCTCATGACATATGTTACTTAGGCTGTATTTACATGGACAGAGGGGTAACTGTTGGGCAGTACACCCTGCAGCCACAGGGGGGCCACAATATCTTTGCATTACGGTGGCACATGTTGCAGAACCAGCACCAGAGGTGTAGCTATGGGGCGGGCATGGGGGTACCTATGTCCCCGGCCCCGGGCACAGCACTGTGAGGGCGCTCAGCACAGCAGCCACACCCCACGTGTGTGAGAGGCGGATCGCTAGCTGCCTGAAGTGCCTCTGCTTCTCTCCCTCCCTCTGCAGAGAAGAAGAGAAGCGTTAACAGCAGCACAAAAAGCAGGGCACATCTGGCTATCTATAGGGGTAAGGGGGACACATCTGGCTATCTAAAGGTGGGACATTTGGCTATTTAAAGGGGTGGCACATCTGGCTATTTGAACAGGGGAAGGGGGCACATTTGGCTATCTATAGGGGGGCAGGTGGCACATCTGGCTATCTAAACAGCATTTGTACATTTGACTTCACCCATGACCACATTCTGAGGTAGTGACATGCCCATTTTATCCAGAGGGGGGTGCAAGAATTGTCTTTGTCCGCGGGCACTGAAAACCCTAGCTACGCCTCTGACCAGCACTCGTCAACTTCACGGGCATTTGTAGCTCCTATATGCAGGGGTGCAGCTAAGGTTTTTGTGGCCCCAAGCGGACTGTAGCAAGAGGCGAAATGGGTGTGGCTATCCCGCATAAGTGGGCGTGGCCATGACATGTGGGTGGAGCAGGAGGGCGGATTGGGGCGGGGCTGTTTGCGGGGAAAAAATGGATGTTGGGGTGATTGAGGCGCGCGTAGCGCGCCGAAAGATTGGCGCGGCCATGACATTGTATGGGCGAAGCTTAACCGTAGCACAGCAAATATAGCCAACTATGACCATTAAATAATAAATGCAGCAACAGTTACCCCAGACACCAGAAAATAAAAACGCAATTTGGGCCACATTTCAGCAGAAATCAAACGCAATTAGGGCACATTTTCAGCCGAAATCAAACGCAATTAGGGCACATTTTCAGCAGAAATCAAACGCAATTAGGGCAGAGTTCAGCAGAAATCAAACGCAATTAGGGCCACATTTTCAGCAGATATCAAACGCATTTAGGGTACAGTTCAGCAGAAATCAATCGCAATTAGGGCCACATTTTCAGCAGATATCAAACGCATTTAGGGCACAGTTCAGCAGAAATCAATCGCAATTAGGGCCACATTTTCAGCAGATATCAAACGCATTTAGGGCACAGTTCAGCAGAAATCAATCGCAATTAGGGCCACATTTTCAGCAGATATCAAACGCATTTAGGGCACAGTTCAGCAGAAATCAATCGCAATTAGGGCCACATTTTCAGCAGATATCAAACGCATTTAGGGCACAGTTCAGCAGAAATCAATCGCAATTAGGGCCACATTTTCAGCAGATATCAAACGCATTTAGGGCACAGTTCAGCAGAAATCAATCGCAATTAGGGCCACATTTTCAGCAGATATCAAACGCATTTAGGGCACAGTTCAGCAGAAATCAATCGCAATTAGGGCCACATTTTCAGCAGATATCAAACGCATTTAGGGCACAGTTCAGCAGAAATCAATCGCAATTAGGGCCACATTTTCAGCAGATATCAAACGCATTTAGGGCACAGTTCAGCAGAAATCAATCGCAATTAGGGCCACATTTTCAGCAGATATCAAACGCAATTAGGGCACAGTTCAGCAGAAATCAATCGCAATTAGGGCCACATTTTCAGCAGATATCAAACGCAATTAGGGCACAGTTCAGCAGAAATCAATCGCAATTAGGGCCACATTTTCAGCAGATATCAAACGCAATTAGGGCACAGTTCAGCAGAAATCAATCGCAATTAGGGCCACATTTTCAGCAGATATCAAATGCAATTAGGGCACAGTTCAGCAGAAATCAATCGCAAATTCGCAATTAGGGCTGCGGCTGCAAAAAGAAAAGAATTTACTCACCTCGCAGGCTGGCACTGGCAGAAGTCTTCTCTCCCTGGTCTCCTCTCCCGGCCGGCTTCTCAGGCGCGCAGTTCCCACGGAGCTCCCTTCCTGGCTTCCTCCTCCAATCTCCCGCGCTGATTCATGCAGGGCTACGGGTCGGGAAGATGGCCACCCGAAGCCCTGTACTGGAGACATAGTCTCCAGAGCAGGGCTTCGGCGGCGGCGATCTTCCTGTAGCCCTGCTCTGCTCTGCCAGCCCGGCGGGGCTGCGGGGAAAAAGTGACGTCACGCCGACGTCACGGAGCCGCCGAGGCCCCTAAGATTGTGAGGCCCCAAGCGACCGCTTGGTTCGCTTTATGCCTCGCGGCGCCCCTGCCTATATGAAGCACATAAACACTCGATTGCCTCCTCGCCATAATGCTGTGACAGTTGTAAGTCCTTAAAGTGAACCCGAGGTGAGAGGGATATGGAGGCTGCCATATTTATTTCCTTTAAACAATACTAGTTGCCCGGCAGTCCTCCTGATCCTCTACCTCTAATACTTTTAGCCCGAATCAGCTGATTTCAGCACGCGGCTTTCAGAGCCGAGCGCCGAAACTGGGCGCCCCATAGCAGCAATGCTATGCAGCTGCCAGACCCCGAATTACATCTCCCTCCGAGTGGCGACAACTCAGAGGGGGAATAGTATTTAACGCCGTCTCTGAGTTTAGCGGCAGCGGTGAGAGCCGTCATTTAGCTCTCCCCGCGTCGAACTGAGCGGCGCCGAATTAATATACACCCCTTTTAGCCATACACCCTAAACAAGCATGCAGTAGATCAGGTACTGTGACTCAGTTGACTCAGGTTTTACTGGATTAGCCATATGCTTGTTCCAGGGTTTTGAATGAGACACTCAGGCAACTGGCATTGTTTACGAGGAAATAAATATGGCAGCCTCCATATCCCTCGGGTTCACTTTAATGACTCCTGGTCATTAGGCTACTCAAGAAGAAGGCCACTGAAGAATTGTCTTATATTGTCTAGAGATTCTTGGCTTCCTGGGAAGCGTGGGCTGGTTATTCAGGAAGACTTTGATGAATATGAAAATCATAATAATAATACTTACACAAATATGTATATTATATTAGAATAAATTAAGAATAAGAATGTACAGGTTAATAATGATTTTGCTGATCGCCTTCTCTTTCTTGTGATTGTAGATGCTCTCTGGTATTTTGCCAACGACCAGCTTTATGTAACCGGACCCAACGGAACCGCCGGCATCTTCACCACCTTCCCCAGTGAGCACTTGACGCTAATGAACGGTTTCTTTGACCAGGTAAGCAAAGCCAAATGTCGAGCTGCTCTAAACGCCCAACACAAAGTTTCTGAAGTTTTTGGAAAGTTTCCAGGTCACAGTGCATCCAAAAATAAGGCATTCGGTTTAAACATAAGGCGTTTTGTCCTGTAGAGAGATATTTCATCGCCAGTGCAAGTGGCTTCTGCCATTGAAATGATGTTTTAGCTAGGCACATTGGGTATGCGCAATGCTGTTTTCTAGACTGGCTTTGAAAGTTGTACCCCTTTCATTTACTAACAACCCCCCCCCCCCTCAATTAATAAAAGTGATCAGACAGTAGGAGGTCGCTAAGGAAGTCATGACAAGACATTACCTTTTTTAGTATGTAAACTAAAAAAAAAGTTTTAAGTTATCTGTGGGCTGTGGCTGAACTTGTACTCTAAGCTTTTTTAACATTTTTTGATAAGGTTTAAAAGCATGATTAGTCTTTAAATCGGATTTGGACGAGCATTCATTCCAGATATCTTATTGCTGGGGTGTGATCCAAAGTAAATAGGTCATGTGATGACTCAGACCCATACAATGTTTGGCAGTTTGCCCCGGTTCTCTACCAGCTCACTCATGCTGCACCTGTAGATTAGATTTGTAACTCATATTGTTTACATTTTTTTCTGTTTCAAAAAATGTTTATGGACAAAAGATAAAAAATTGGGAGCTGACAACGATAGTGTTAAAATTAGGTTTTTATAGATTTTTTTTTTTAGGGGGCAAAGACAGATCACCAACAAGGCAACCTAGGTGCTAGCTTAGGGCCTGTTAGACATCTGGGTGTCCTGACTGCTGTTTCCACTGAGCCCCAGCCCTCACATCCCCTCCCCAGGTGGCAAGCAGGGGGGAGATAAACATTTTTTACAGTAATCTGTCTTGGAGAATGCTAATTTTCCTGCCCTCGGGACATAAAGACCAGGTTAGGCCCGGTTCACATTAGCGGTTGTTTGCCAAACGGACCGGATGACCTGACCGGATCCGGACCGGATCGGAACCGTACGGTTCTGGATCCGGTCATGTTGCATCAGGTGGTAATCAGGATGCGATCCGGATCCGTTTGGCAAAGTCACGTAAAAAAAAAATAAAATGTTGGGGTCTGGGAGGTCAGCAGAAGGGGGACCTGTGGAATCAGGCCCTCTGCTGTTTAGCACTCACCTCCACCTGCGACATGCTGCCAACATCTCCGGATCCGGATCCAGCTGTGCTGCTCCACTCCAAAATGCTTGCCCACGTGTCCCCAGCCAATATCGCCGCAACAATCCGCATAGGAAGTGGGGTAGAACATCCGGATTTCTCAGCCAGTGTGTTGTGCGGCCTCCGGTTCCCATTGGTTTGTATTGGCCGGATGGTGCAGTCCGGCTCCGCCCCGGATACGGCTGCCGGAGGGGCCGGATGAAAAAATAGCGCATGTTGGAACGGAGGCCGGAGTCCGGATCCGGCCCGGATCCGGTCCGGCTCCGGTTCTGCAGAACGGACCCATGTGAACGGACGCATAGGCTTTAATTGCTATGCCGTGCGTCCGTTCCGTCCGTTCTGCAGGCGGTGCGGCTCCGGCACGGCGATTCCGGAGGGCCACCGCAAGTGTGAACCGGGCCTTAGCGCAGTGCAAAGTACAGCACAAGTCATGACAAATAACATTTATATTGTGATTTTCTCCTAGCGGACTCAAAGCGCTTTAGCTAGAGCCACTAGAAAAGTGGTCCTCAAACTAAGGCCCGTGGGTTGAATGCGGCCCCCTGAGACTTTTTTACCGGCCCCCCACACACAAAATGTATTATAGATGCGGGCAGCTACATCTTTAAATATCTGTGGTCTGCATATAGAATGAAGCCAGAAAGCAGTAATTCGTTCGTTTCCAATCGAATTCCACATCAGGTGACACTGCTGTCTAATTGGACTGCAAGTTGTCACCTGGGTATGCTTCACTGTCTGGTGCACAAAGACGTCTACATCATTTTATGTATACTCCGGCCCCCCAGCAGTCTGATGTATGTTGACCCGGCCCCCAACTCAAAATGTTTGGGGACCCCTGCACTAGGACATGCTCAATAGGCAGGAGCAGTGTTAGGGAGTCTTGGCCAAGCATTCCTTACTGAGCAGATGCTAGCTTACTGAAAAGTTAGAGCCAAGATTCAAACCCTGGTCTCTTGTGTCAGAGGCAGTACACTATGACTTCTGAAAATCGAATAATTCTTGTTCTAAATACAGCTGACAGGATAGTAACAGGTTTGAGGGGCCTGTTTATAACTGTCCTTGGTAGACTTCTGTCTTCCTTTACTGTGTTATCTAAATGACCTCCAATGACCTTGACACACAAGACTCTGCACTGAATATCCTGCCTCACATGCCTTGAATAGCTGGCCTTGGAGCCAGACCCAGTGCTCCTCTTCCTCCTGCTTCCTCAATGACTTCTTTGTTCACGAACACAAACTTCCATTAAAAACTCTCCAATCCCAACAGAACCAACCAGTAGACACAATGAATGCTAAGACAACCTTCGTCATCATGAATTGCTCAAGAGGACATAAGTACTGTACGAGAAAGGTCACCATTTGTTTTATCAAGGAGTACACCACTAATTGCTCTTGTGATGAAAGCTGGCCTTCATTTCCTATATGGCACGTTTACTATGAAATCATTTATCATCATAGATCTGGGCATGAAACCTCTCTTCAAGTAGTTCCATAATGGAATTTTATGACTTATAGTGGTAGGAGTCAGCGGCATAACTTCAAATCATGCCCCCCCCAGCAAAACTTTGGTGCCCCCCTCCCCCACAGTGTTCACACCCCTTCCCTTGCCTAACCCTAGTGACCTCCACAACCTTGAGGCCCATCTTACAAGGGTGATAAAACAAGTGTTGGCATCGTAATCTTCACACCCATAACAAGTGTAGCCACAAAAAACACCTGATCTGAAGGATGGACCCCTTTACCAAAGGGAATGAGGTAGCAGTTGGGGCCCCCCTGCGGTCACAGGGGTTGCTCCTCTGGAGTTACGCCCCGACTAGGATTACATTTACAGTACAAAAGTGGTGGTTGGTTTATGGTTAAAGACAACAGAAATATTTTTCTACCATCTCTGTGAAAGAAAATAGTTTTTTTCTGAAAAAAGGCCAAATAGTAATTTGGAGCAAACCCGAACCAACCCTATCCGCCACTTACTTACCAACTCATCTCCGGCAGGGCTGGTCCGCCCATGAGGCACGGTGAGGCGGGTTCTTCAGGCGGCAAAGTCAGGGGGGGGGGCAGCACCTGCCTGGCCGTGGGTGGGTGGAGGCTGCTGAGCTGGAGGTGGTAGCGGTCAGGAAGTGGGTATTGGGCACAGTGGTGGGGAGGGGGGTCGGACCCCCACTCCCTCATCTGGTTCCCCCGATCTGTGCTCCCCCTCCAGCTATTAAGCGCGGAAGCGTAGCATGATCAGGCAGAGGGCGGGGATGACTCACCTCTTCCGCGTTCCGCTCTTGTCACTTCCTGCAATGCCCCCCACTGTTGACGGCATTGCAGGAAGTGATGAGAGTGGAACGCTCGCTGGAACGCGGAAGAGGTAAGTCATCCCTGCTCACTGCCTGATTATACTACGCTGCTGCGCTTAATAGCTGGAGGGGGGGCACAGATCGGGGGAACCAGGTGAGGGCTGGGGGGGGGGGGGGGGGTTTCTCATAAGTTTGCCTCAGGCGGCAAAAAGTCTAGAACTGGCCCTGATCTCCGGCATGTTCTACATCATGCAAGACATCATGTCACCTAGTTAGCCAGAGCTGCACACCCCGGTTTCTTGGAAGTGGCCATCTTGCTGTATTTCTTTTTGAAGTAGGCACTAGTGGAATGTCCTCCCAATGCAGCATTGAAAGATGCATTGAAAGATGAAACTTTTCTGCAGCACATCCTGGCCTCAATTCACGGAGCATTATCAAACGTTTATCAAACACTTTATCAAACGTTTGATAATTTACCTCATGGGTAAAATCTCACTAAGTTGTTATATATTTGTTGAACGTTTTATCGGTAAAACATTCGATAAATATATAACACCTTAGTGAATTTAAAATGAGATTTTACCCATGAGGTAAATTATCAAACGTTTCATAAAGTGTTTGATAAACGTTTGATAATGCTCCGTGAATTGAGGCCATCCTGAAGTTCTGTTTTAAAACCTGACTGTAGCAGGGGACATAGAGGTCTGGTACACATAACTTAACTCATAAATTATCTCACTTCACTAAGGGTGCATATACATCCGCTCTCTGGCAAAAACCGGCCCTAATGCATTGACAAGAGATTGACACTGCTAAATCATCTCGTCCAAGTGCAGGCAGAGGCCATTGCTGTCTTTCTAATCCCTCTCACTTGGTTGTGTGCCACACATCATCCCTCCTCTCCCCTCCAGAGCAACAGACCCTTATCTCAGCCTGCAGGCTAGTGACACGTTTGTACAGCACCCAGCCCTAAACTGTCGAGTCCCAATCCCATGCGTGGGTAACACTCCTCATACATGTGTACAAAACTTTATTTTTCAACTTTAATGTAAGGAGTGATAATTCATAAGATGAAATAAGGCAGATACGAGGAGATAATGAGATAAGTTGCATGCATTGAACCTGCAGTCCTGTATTAGCCTCCTGCACTGTTTCTAATGCCTCATCTTATGTTTACTATTTTGTTTCCAGTTTATCGGTACAGCCGCTCTGGTGGTTTGCGTCTTGGCCATCGTTGACCCTTACAACAACCCCATCCCCCGTGGACTGGAGGCTTTCACAGTTGGCTTTGTCGTCCTCGTCATTGGATTGTCCATGGGCTTCAACTCTGGATATGCCGTCAACCCCGCCAGGGACTTCGGACCTCGTCTGTTCACCGCTCTAGCCGGATGGGGCTCAGAAGTTTTCTGGTACATTGTTTTTCCCTTGAGCTTATTGGACAGTTGGCATATCTTACAATATCAAAATCAGTGAGGAAAACTAGAGCAGAACTGGTGCAAAAAATGGAGCAGGTGTCAAGATCAAGATTCTAATCGGGTATTCTAGGCATCTGTTTTGTAAAAGATTTGCTCCAATTCAATGGTTTTGATTCGGCCTCTTAATGAACTCCTTACAAAGTGAATTCAAGATGAAATATGACAATAACCAATACCGAGAGAGCCTTTATGATGTCAGATTCCATTTTCCTACCTTGTACCAGTTAGCATTAATTTTTTGTAGAAGACATGAGGCCATGAAAAACAAGGTTGCATGTACTCTTCATACCTCCTGGGCACTCACTTGGGGAACAAAACAAAATTGTTCTGCTGCCACATGGAAAGCATTTGTGCTGATGGGATTTGGCCATGATGCCTTCATTGGTCAGTTCCTGATCTACTGTACTGACCTACTGTACCGCAGATTGGGCCTTTTCAAAGGTGTAGAAGTAGAACTGAGATTTCAGTTGCAGCAGAACAAACTTTCCTGTATGCAAATATTGCGTAAGGCAATCCAGGTGAAAAGTCAGAAGACCTATGGGAGAAAAGTACTTTAAAAAATGTTGGTGTTGGTACTTACTTTTGTCATTTACAGATTTCATTCCACACAGCTCCATTACTTTCTACCTAGTTCTTATTGTGTTACTTATCTATTTTTTTTACTGCACCCCACCTGGACACAAAAGTCACTTTTATTTCTGTCTTCTCTGCAGGGCTGGTGGTCAGTGGTGGTGGGTCCCTATCGTGTCACCACTACTAGGAGCCTTTGCCGGAGTACTGGTCTACCAGTTGATGATTGGCTGTCACATCGAACCCGCACCCCAGTCTACCGAACAAGAAAATGTCAAGCTGGCCAACGTCAAGCACAAAGACACCATCTAACTGAAAGCAGCCTATATGGGACTGTAAACACTCGCTAGGGCTGCGGACGGCCAAGAACAAGACGGAGAGCGACCTCTGCACGTTTTAGACCTTAGAGATGTGTCCTGTAATCTTAGTAGCTTGTTGGTCTTGTACCATTGTCTTCCCGCACTGTGCTGACGTGTCTTCCCTACCCCAACTGTAAATAACAACCCTGTCCACCTTTGGGTGGGCTTCCATTTCCAACCCTAGTTTAGTATGTTCATTTTTTTACAAACAAAAAATCTATTCCATTTTTATAAAGATTCCAAGTTACCTACTTCGCTATCCAAGAACGTAATCATTACAACATAAGTCAGTATTGTCTTTGGGGTTTTTACTCTGTTTTTGAAGTTTCCAGGATCGAGAAAGTGTTTATTTCCTAGCTGGGTAGTGCTATAAACATAAATCTATAAACCTAAGTCCATAAATATTAATGTTTAATACATGGATATGCTTCATAGCAGGTGACTGACAGAATTTAAAGGGCTAATTCACATGGGCGGAAAGGGGCGTATAATGATTATTCCTGCAACTCATAGCAGAGAAGTATCCTCCAAAAAATCAAGCAGAAAAGAATGGATTGAGCCAAAGACCTCAATTCACACTTCCTGGTTGATTGGAAGCTGGGCCAGATTTACCAGAAGGCACCGTAGGCACGTGCCTACAGGCGCCTGTTGATGGAAAGGCGGCCCACTTCCTTCCCCAAGGGCCTCCTTCCCTATGCAGAATCCAAAGCGGAGTGAGGTTATTCACCTGACTCTCAGCATTACACTAATGAGATCTCCTGTCAGTCAGGGGCACCACTAGTTACTGAAGGTACCTGTGGCTACCTAATACTAAGAAGGATCTGTTGCTACCTATGACGGGCAAGGTAAGCAAGGGAGAAGTGACAGCTGCGCAAACCAGCACACTTGGGGTGCGGTTTGGTGGGGTTTGTAGGTCCATTGAGGATGAAGTCTAGTGTGCCAGGACATCTGCGCCTATAGGCTCCTGTGATGTAAGTCCAGGCCTGATAGGAAGTATTCTGTTACACCAAATACAATCATCACTACTAGGTCCGAAAGTCGCCTTTTTTTGCACACCAATGCATACCGCTCATTCCATATACAACAGCTTCCTTCTGGACACAACGTGGGTTTGTCCACTGAGGAACGTTGCATGGCTCTGGAGAATTTGTGTATTGTCACCATACAGGACAAAATGCACACAGACCTAGTGGAAATTCAGCCTTAGTGGGACACTGCAGGCAATGTATACTGTATATCTACCGAATGTCACATGTCACCTTCAGGCAGCCATTCTGCATCTGCCACCGACCCTGAGGTTGTGTCCTCACCTTATTAGGAGTGCTGTGACCAGGGCCACCAACAGGGCAGCACAAGGAGTACTGCTGTATGGGCAGGGACGGATCTAGAGGGGGGGGGGGGGGGGGCAAGCGGGTATCTTGCCCCAGGCGCAGTTTGTTAAATTCTTAAAAAGGCGGCAAAATGAATGGCAGTTTAGGCGCCAAAACCTGACCTTGCCCCAGGCGCAACTTGGTCTTGATCCGTCCCTGTGTATGGGGCCCATGTAGAGTCTGGGGCCTGAACAGAGGCGGTGCCTCATGGCCCCTAGCCTGATAAGTGTTTCTATAGGGGAGGGGAGTGGTCTAAGTGAGCACCTGATGAAATAAGTGTTGTGAGTAAAGAGTTAGCACCTGATTAAATAAGGGGGGGGGGGAGGCTAATGGTGTGAGGGTTTGCCTAGTACGGGGCGTAGAAATTTCGGATGATGCCCCTGGCTGTGACCAAATGTCATCAGTGACACATACAAGGCTTCATATGCTACCCGTGTGAATTGGCCCTTAACTTTTCTTTTTGTTAGTTCTGGATAGTTTAAGGATGTGCATAACCTCAATAACACTAAGGGCATTTAATTGATTCACCTGAAGTAAAACACCAATTTCATTGAGAAAAGAAAATCTTCTCCAGATCAGGAATTTTCATGGCTTGGCGTGGCAATCGGTAGTTTTTCCAGAGAGTTGTTAAAAAGCAAGTGCTAAGTGGAGGAGTCTGCCAGCTATAATCAAGTGATCAGGCAGGGATGACATAAGACAAACACCATAACCCCAGCTCTCTAAGTTCTCAACAATCTTTACTAGAAGTGAAATGCTCACCACGGTAAGCGTAAAAAAGGGGGAAAAGGACGCCTGAAAGTTGATCAATAGCTTTGTGCAGACTCCTGAGAAAAGCAGACAGTCAGTTAAATGAGCAGGGAGATTTCCATTATACCCCCTATCCTAAACTGTGTACTGTTGTGAAGGATACAAGAAGGTGAATATTTTAAAAAACCATAGCTGGCTGCAAACTGATTTGGAAAAGTCATTTTTTAGTCATTTGGAAATGACAATATGGCTTGTTGGTTTTATTTCTAAGAGCGGAGTTTTTCTTTAATGGACAATGGATTATGATGATATTAGGGCAACAAGCTCTTTCCCAACGGGGGGTTTTGTATTTGATGGTTCCTTTTTCTCCAAGGCGAGAGACAAACCGGCTACAATGTAATAAAGGTCGCCAACTTTGTATATATTCCTTTCTGTGAGCACAACTTTGTGCCAGATGTATTTTATGTGCCAATAAATACAGACTTGTTATACAACCTGCGTTCTGTGGTGTTCGAGAAGCTCGCTGTGCAGATGGTGATATTTCCAGTTACAGGACTGAAGATGAGAATTGCTGTTTAACTGCCTGAGCAGACAAGTAAAAAAAAATGATACTACATACTGATAATAAGTGCTGTTGGAGGCCCCACCCTTGTTTGGCAGTGATTGCTCCAATTTCAGATGACACAATTAAGGTGAGACTATGCATGTCAGGATCTACACCTCAGGAGCCAATAAGTGCCGAAAGCTTGGCGTCTTAAAGAGGAGCCGAGGCGGATGCTAACAAAAAACATCAATACTCATCTACGAAAAGGGAATCTACGGGTTATCATGACCCCTGTGTAACAAGTGCAGCCATCACATGCTTCATACAGCACATGCAGACATCATGTCCCCCATGAAACAAGTGCAGCCATTGTGTCCCCCATACAAGGTCAGCTATCATGACCCCTATTTATTAAGTGCAGCCATCATGTCCCCCATAACAAGTGCAGCCATCACGTCCTTCATACAGCACGTGCAGACATCATGTCCCCCATGTAACAAGTGCAGCCATCATGTCCCCCATGTAACAAGTGCAGCTATCATGTCACCATGTAACAAGTGCAGCCATCATGCCTCCTGTACCACAAGTGCAGCCATCATGCCTCCTGTACCACAAGTGCAGCCATCATGCCTCCTGTACCACAAGTGCAGCCATCATACCTCCTGTACCACAAGTGCAGCCATCATGCCCCCTATACCACAAGTGCAGCCATCATGCCCCCTATACTACAAGTGCAGCCATCATGCCTCCTGTACCACAAGTGCAGCCATCATGCCTCCTGTACCACAAGTGCAGCAAACATGCCTCCTGTACCACAAGTGCAGCCATCATGCCCCCTATACCACAAGTGCAGCCATCATGCCCCCTATACCACAAGTGCAGCCATCATGCCCCCTATACCACAAGTGCAGCCATCATGCCCCCTATACCACAAGTGCAGCCATCATGCCTCCTGTACCACAAGTGCAGCCATCATGCCTCCTGTACCACAAGTGCAGCCATCATGCCTCCTGTACCACAAGTGCAGCCATCATGCCTCCTGTACCACAAGTGCAGCCATCATGCCTCCTGTACCACAAGTGCAGCCATCATGCCCCCTATACCACAAGTGCAGCCATCATGCCCCCTATACCACAAGTGCAGCCATCATGCCTCCTGTACCACAAGTGCAGCCATCATGCCTCCTGTACCACAAGTGCAGCCATCATGCCTCCTGTACCACAAGTGCAGCCATCATGCCCCCTATACCACAAGTGCAGCTATCATGCCTCCTGTACCACAAGTGCAGCCATCATGCCCCCTATACCACAAGTGCAGCCATCATGCCCCCTATACCACAACTGCAGCTATCATGCCCCCTATACCACAAGTGCAGACATCATGTCCCCCATGAAACAAGTGCAGCCATCATGTCCCCATGTAACAAGTGCAGCCATCATGCCCCCTATACCACAAGTGCAGCCATCATGCCCCCTATACCACAAGTGCAGTCATCATGCCCCATATACCACAAGTGCAGCCATCATGCCCCCTATACCACAAGTGCAGCCATCATGTCCCCCATGAAACAAGTGCAGCCATCATGTCCCCATGTAACAAGTGCAGCCATCATGTCCCCCATGTAACAAGTGCAGCCATCATGCCCCCTATACCACAAGTGCAGCCATCATGCCCCCTATACCACAAGTGCAGCCATCATGTCCTCCATGAAACAAGTGCAGCTATCATGTCCCCATGTAACAAGTGCAGCCATCATGTCCCCTATACCACAAGTGCAGCCATCATGTCCCCTATACCACAAGTGCAGCCATCATGCCCCCTATACCACAAGTGCAGCCATCATGTCCCCCATGTAACAAGTGCAGCCATCATGTCCCCTATACCACAAGTGCAGCCATCATGCCCCCTATACCACAAGTGCAGCCATCATGTCCCCCATGTAACAAGTGCAGCCATGATGCCCCCTATATCACAAGTGCAGCCATCATGACCCCTATACCACAAGTGCAGCCATCATGACCCCTATACCACAAGTGCAGCCATCATGTCCCCCATGTAACAAGTGCAGCCATCATACCCCCTATACCACAAGTGCAGCCATCATGTCCCCTATGTAACAAGTGCAGCCATCATGTCCCCTATACCACAAGTGCAGCCATCGTGTCCCCTATACCACAAGTGCAGCCATCGTGTCCCCTATGTAACAAGTGCAGCCATCATGTACCCAAAGTAACAAGTGCAGCCATCATGCCCCCTATACCACAAGTGCAGCCATCATGCCCCCTATACCATAAGTGCAGCCATTGTGTCCCCCATACAAGGTCAGCTATCATGACCCCTATTTATTAAGTGCAAACATCATGTCCCCTATACTACAAGTGAAATCATCATTTCCCTCATGTAACAAGTGCAGCCATCATGTCCCTCATACAATTCATGCAATGATATCCCCTATTAGGGATGCTCATTCGGATTCTGCAGAAATGCAATTTCCGAAATTCCGATCGGAAATTGCATTTCCGCCTCGGAATGCTGAAATCGGTAATGCAAGTGCCGTAGGCGGATTTCCGCCGGAATTCGCGGCAATTCCACCCGACTTTAACATCGATTTTCTCAAAAACTATAAGGTCTTTTTGCATCGTGTTCACAAGATTCGGTTTAATAAACTCTGAAAATTTGTTGTTTCTAGGACTTAAGGGGGCTTTCTATTATTACCGCTAAAGTCGGAGGATTTTTACTGTAATGTAAAATGCAGAAAATCTGCATCTGCCTATTTTCTGCATTTTACATTACAGTAAAAATCCGCCGACTTTAGCAGTTAATAGCAAAGCCCCCGTAAGTCCTAGAAACACCAAATTTACAGGGTTTATTAAACAGAATCTTCTGAACAAGATGCAAAAAAAGTTTTCAAAAAGACCTTATAGTTTTTGAGAAAATCGATGTTAAATTTGGGCGGAATTTCCGCGATTTCCGGCGGAAATTCCGCCTTGGAATGCGGAAATTGGTAGCGGAAAGCGGAACCGGTAATCAGTACATGACGGAATGCGAATTTACCGCGGAATCGGAAATTGGCATTCCGACCATCCTTATTCCCTGTTCGACAAGTGCTACTCCTATATAACAGGTGAAATTTTATGTCATGACAATAGTGTTTCCGTAATGTACCCATGTACAAGTGTTGACTTGGCAGTTGCTTAACCACTTCACCTCCCTTGCTACGCTTATCTACTCCCCACAAAACTTCATCTGAAGCTCAGGGGAGTAGATAGGCGTACTTGTGGTAAACAGTGTGCTGTATGCCCAATAAGCTATCTGATTATGTATATAGGGTATAATTTTAACCGTGACAAGTGAGAGAATAGATTTTGTGTTGTTTGACAACTGAGGGCTAAGTCATGTGATTTTCTTTACCGGAAAACTGAATGAAAAGCAATAAAACTGTTATTTTCATGTACTCTATACCCCTAAATAAATACTTGTAAAAAAAAAACAAAAGTGACAGCATTGAAAAGAGAATACATAGTTAACCTAGGGACTTAGCTTTCAAAATATGTATGCCATGAGAGTGTATTACTGTTAATCATGAAGATAAGGGCTTTTAATTACTGATAGAGTACAATGAGAAAACAAAAAACACAAACCAGAAACTAATATATTATCGCCATACATTGTACTAGGAACATTATTTAAATGTTGAGATAACCAGGACAAATTAGCAAATACAATGTGTGGGTTTTACCTATGGTAACATTGTTTATTTGAAAACTATAGTGGATGGAAATGGAGAAATTGTGTATTTTTTCTTTTTTTTCCCTCATTTTTCCCTTTAAAATGCACAGATAATAACAAAATTACTAAAAGCAAATATCACCCTCACAAAGCATAATTTGTGGCAAAAAAAAACAAGATATAGATCATTTACATCTGATGAGTAGCAATAAAGTTATTGGTGAATGAATGGGAGGAGCGCTGAAATGTGAAAATTGCTCTGGTTTTTAAGCAAAAAACCCTGTGGTGCTGAAGTGTTTAACAGACAGAAACAAAACAATACAAGGACAGACATTATATATATTACAGACAAGGACAGTATGTAAGTTCTAGTGGCAGTGAACAGGGTGAGAAGTGTTCATTTACAGTTCTGTACTGAATGCTTTCCAGTCCTAGCAGCTCTAGCATAGTTCTCTGCATTAAGCATGGCTACCACCTGTAGGAAAAAGCTGTTCCTGTGTCTAGAAGTTTTTGTTGCGATTGCCCTTTATCTTACTCCTGAAGGTATGAGCTGGAAGATGGAGTGGGCAGGGTGAGAGGGGTCAGAGTCAATCTTGGTTGCTCTCTTTCTGCACGTGCTAGCGTAAGGCTCGTGCAGGTAAGGTAAGCTACATTGCCATAATATGTACAGCCTTTATTATGTACCCAATATAATGTGCTGCTACCATGTCCCCCATAACAAGGGCAGACATTTCCCTCCTATACCATATGCTGCCCACCTTCCGCAAATGCAGAGTTGCTCAGCTAGGACCAGGGCCGGTCCTGGACTTTCTGCTGCCTGAGGCAAAGATCGTAAAGGCGCCCCCCCCCCCATATTTCTACATAACATGAGCGGTGGCCGGCGGCAGCCAGCCAGCCTTATCATCATCATCGTCACGTCGGTGGCGCTCGCTGCTCAGTGACTGACCGTGACAATCAGCCGCAGCCAGGGCAGCAGAGCGGGCGGCAGCCGCCGCCATCAAATCAGCAGGCTTAGGCACTAGGCAGCGTCACCAGCATGCAGCCTTGGAGGAGACGGGAGAGGCTGCAGAGCTCAGAGTCATCGGACTCGGAGGCCGGCGGCAACAGTGCAGTTTCTAGGCTAAAATGCACCCAGGGCGAGGGTGTAAAAATTGCGCCCCCCCCCCCCCCCCCACGGTATAGGTAACCAGCTATAGGTCCCCCCCGAGTATAGGTGGCCAGGCATGGGTGAGCCAGTAAAGTTGCCCCCAGTATAGGTTAGCCAGGTAGTTGCCTCCAGTATAGGTAGCCAGTATAGTTGCCCCCAGTATGTTAGATAGGCAGGCACCCCCCCCCCCGGTATAAGTTAGATAAGTAGGTGCCCCCAGTACAGGTTAGCTAGGTAGGTGCCTCCAATATAGGTAGCCAGTATAGTTGCCCCCAGCATAGGTTAGATAGGTAGGTACCCCCAGTATAGGTTAGTTAGGTAGGTGCCCCCAGTATAGGTAGCCAGTATAGTTGCCACCTGTATAGGCTAGCTAGGTAGGTAGGTGCCCCCAATACAGGTTAGATAAGTGCCCCCAGTATAGGTTAGATAGGTAGCTTCCCCCCAGTATAGGTTAGATTAGGTCGCTGCCCTTCAGTATAGGTTAGATTAGGTAGGTGCCCCCAGTACAGGTTAGATTAGGTAGCTGCCCCCAGCATAGGTTAGACAGGTAGCTGCCCCCCAGCATAGGTAAGATAGGTAGCTGCCCCCCAGTATAGGTTAGATAGGTAGCTGCCCCCCAGTACAGGTTAGATTAGGTAGGTGCCCCCCAGTATAGGATAGATAGGTAGCTGCCCCCAGTACAGGTTAGATTAGGTAGGTGCCCCCCAGTAGAGGATAGACAGGTAGCTGCCCCCAGTATAGGTTAGATAGGTAGCTGCCCCCCAGTATAGGTTAGATAGGTAGCTGCCCCCCAGTACAGGTTAGATTAGGTAGGTGCCCCCCAGTATAGGATAGATAGGTAGCTGCCCCCAGTACAGGTTAGCTAGGTAGGTGCCTCCAATATAGGTAGCCAGTATAGTTGCCCCCAACATAGGTTAGATAGGTAGGTACCCCCAGTATAGGTTAGTTAGGTAGGTGCCCCCAGTATAGGTAGCCAGTATAGTTGCCACCTGTATAGGCTAGCTAGGTAGGTAGGTGCCCCCAATACAGGTTAGATAAGTGCCCCCAGTATAGGTTAGATAGGTAGCTTCCCCCCAGTATAGGTTAGATTAGGTCGCTGCCCTTCAGTATAGGTTAGATTAGGTAGGTGCCCCCAGTACAGGTTAGATTAGGTAGCTGCCCCCAGCATAGGTTAGACAGGTAGCTGCCCCCCAGCATAGGTAAGATAGGTAGCTGCCCCCCAGTATAGGTTAGATAGGTAGCTGCCCCCCAGTACAGGTTAGATTAGGTAGGTGCCCCCCAGTATAGGATAGATAGGTAGCTGCCCCCAGTACAGGTTAGATTAGGTAGGTGCCCCCCAGTAGAGGATAGACAGGTAGCTGCCCCCAGTATAGGTTAGATAGGTAGCTGCCCCCCAGTATAGGTTAGATAGGTAGCTGCCCCCCAGTACAGGTTAGATTAGGTAGGTGCCCCCCAGTATAGGATAGATAGGTAGCTGCCCCCAGTACAGGTTAGCTAGGTAGGTGCCTCCAATATAGGTAGCCAGTATAGTTGCCCCCAACATAGGTTAGATAGGTAGGTACCCCCAGTATAGGTTAGTTAGGTAGGTGCCCCCAGTATAGGTAGCCAGTATAGTTGCCACCTGTATAGGCTAGCTAGGTAGGTAGGTGCCCCCAATACAGGTTAGATAAGTGCCCCCAGTATAGGTTAGATAGGTAGCTTCCCCCCAGTATAGGTTAGATTAGGTCGCTGCCCTTCAGTATAGGTTAGATTAGGTAGGTGCCCCCAGTACAGGTTAGATTAGGTAGCTGCCCCCAGCATAGGTTAGACAGGTAGCTGCCCCCCAGCATAGGTAAGATAGGTAGCTGCCCCCCAGTATAGGTTAGATAGGTAGCTGCCCCCCAGTACAGGTTAGATTAGGTAGGTGCCCCCCAGTATAGGATAGATAGGTAGCTGCCCCCAGTACAGGTTAGATTAGGTAGGTGCCCCCCAGTAGAGGATAGACAGGTAGCTGCCCCCAGTATAGGTTAGATAGGTAGCTGCCCCCAGTATAGGTTAGATAGGTAGCTGCCCCCCAGTATAGGTTAGATAGGTAGCTGCCCCCCAGTACAGGTTAGATTAGGTAGGTGCCCCCCAGTATAGGATAGATAGGTAGCTGCCCCCAGTACAGGTTAGATTAGGTAGGTGCCCCCCAGTATAGGATAGATAGGTAGCTGCCCCCAGTATAGGTTAGATAGGTAGCTGCCCCCCAGTGTAGGTTAGATAGGTAGCTGCCTCCCAGTGTAGGTTAGATAGGTAGCTGCCCCCCAGTATAGGATAGATAGGTAGCTGCCCCCCAGTATAGGTTAGATAGGTAGCTGCCCCCCAGTATAGGTTAGATAGGTAGCTGCCCCCCAGTATAGGTTAGATAGGTAGCTGCCCCCCAGTATAGGTTAGATAGGTAGCTGCCCCCCAGTATAGGATAGATAGGTAGCTGCCCCCAGTATAGGTTAGATTAGGTAGGTGCCCCCCAGTATAGGATAGATAGGTAGCTGCCCCTAGTACAGGTTAGATTAGGTAGGTGCCCCCCAGTAAAGGATAGATAGGTAGCTGCCCCAAAAACAGGTTAGATTAGGTAGGTGCCCCCCAGTATAGGATAGATAGGTAGCTGCCCCCAAAACAGGTTAGATTAGGTAGGTGTCCCCCAGTATAGGATAGATAGGTAGCTGCCCCCAAAACAGGTTAGATTAGGTAGGTGCCCCCCAGTATAGGATAGATAGGTAGCTGCCCCCAAAACAGGTTAGATTAGGTAGGTGCCCCCCAGTATAGGATAGATAGGTAGCTTGCCCAGGTAGGCGGAAGGCGGAGGGGGGAGCCGGAGCCGCGGGGAGGGCAACCCGACCTCTCCCTCCCTCTCCCCGGGCCGCCCTCCATGCTCCCCCCTCGGACTTTAGGCAGCAGAGTTAGCGCGCAGGGAAGCGCTGCTGTACACAGCCTGTTACTCACCTCCCTGGATCCGATCGCCGCTCCCGCCCTGCTGGTCTCCTCTCTGCCTAGCCGCTGCGCTGATACACACGCGGCTGCTTCCTGTGTACACAGGAAGCAGCGTGTGTAATGTATCAGCGGCTACATTGCAGAGAGGAGACCAGCAGGGCGGGAGCGGCGATCGGATCCAGGGAGGTGAGTAACAGGCTGTGTACAGCAGCGCTTCCCTGCGCGCTAACTCTGCTGCCTAAAGTCCGAGGGGGGAGCATGGAGGGCGGCCCGGGGAGAGGGAGGGAGAGGTCGGGCTGCCCTCACCGCGGCTCTGGCTCCCCCCGCTCAGTCACAGCCACTTCATCTGGTGCCGCCCCTCCACTTCCTGCCGCCTGAGGAACCCGCCTCACCCCGCCTCATGGGCGGGCCGGCCCTGGCTAGGACTTTAAGTAGCTATAAATACCTGCCCAGACAGCTTGACTTCTTCTCTTCAGCTTGTCAGTCCTGTCCACTCTGCCCTCCTTTGTGTCCATCACCGTGTCCTGCCTGTCAGGAACCGGCCCGCGGCACGCCTGCGTATACGGTTCCCGACTGCGGGTTTGACCAGATTAAGCGGGGAACAGCCTTATTTAAGCTAAAACAAGGCTGGGACCCCTCAGAACACCTCTCACTGCCACCACAAGCTGTTCGCTAGACACTTCCACTCTGCTGTTGAGTCCTCAGCGCGCACTCCGCGTTTTCGTATTCGGGTCAGCTTTGCGCTTAGGCCAAATACGGGAACGCCACACACACACACAGTTGCAATCTTACACTGTCGTGAAGCAAACACCTACTAACAGTCGTTCCGAACGATACTGTTAGCCACTCTGCTGTCGCTACTCGCACTGGCGTTGTTCGTACGTTGGGTCAGCTGCGCGCTTAGGCCAACATATGACAAACGCCCCCGCACACAATGCAATTACAATTTCATACGGTAGTGTTGCTCAAGCGTACAATTAGGCATGAAACTTATACACGGTTACACTTCAGTCTCTTCTAGGCTATGGGTGTTAGTTTAGTATGGCAGAAGTCAAGCTTATTAAATAATAATTTAATATTCCAGAAAAACATGGAACAGTGCAGAACAGAATATATACAAAAGATTACAAAAACAAAGTAAAAATAGTTACAAGATAAAGAGTTACAAAGATAACACACACGGATATTTGCGTAAAATAAAAATGGGGATTAAAAAAACGTTACCAACTTGAAGGTCTCAACGTTGTCGGCAGGAGCATGCCGCTTGTTCGACCAGAAGTCGAGATCAACTCTAGCTATGCGCTAACTCCAAGAGCAGATACCGGTGGCTGTCCTGGGCCAGCTTAAATAGTCTGAAGTGTCCCCTGGGGCATTTAATGTCCAGCCCCCAGGAACTAATGCACTTTCCCCGTTTGTGACATCACTGAACGCTTGTCATAATCTTGAGAACAACAAATATCCTGTTGACACTTACAGAGTTCAAAGCAATTCCTTTTCCAGAGATTTCAAAGCAATTCCTTTTCCAGAGATCCAACATCCACTATAGTACCCACACCCAACAAAAGACTTCCTTAGCCCAATTTCCCCAGGTTACAATGTCTATACATCAAGAGATTGTTAAGTGAGGCTTTCAACTCCAGGTGAAAACTTGATTAAGGATTTTTCCTGTCTCCTGTTTTTAAAGTCTGCAGAGATTTCCAACCCCCTTCCAATAGATGTAGTTTACAGGGTATGTTTGCGTTTCTTCACCACAAGTTGACATGTGTTAGTCTTTTCCTGACTAGGCTTGCTTTGTGTATTGAGACAATGGGCCATCTCCTGAGTTCAAAAAGCCAGGCAGATAATCCCATTAGCAGAAGCTCAAAGCACTTCATATGGTCAAGACAATACCCACTTCCTTGCCCCAAGCAATCAACGGCCACAGCTCCCTTCTAGCAGACCTACATGGAACACAGGCAGAAAAATGACAGAATATGTTCCTGTTATCCTTACATCATAAGCACCCCAATATATTCCTGACACGCCCCCTCTTCCAGACGGCGCCGGCAGATGATTCTAACGAATCGTCCTGCCAAAGCCGACACTGACGGCCGGGCCTGGGGGGGTAACTCCTTAGCTCCAAGCTACAGGAATGGAAAAGTTGGTCAGGTTGCTGCAATGTGTCGTTGCCCTTGGCAACCTGACGTAACCAACCAGGGAAATGCGAGTCAGTGACGACCGTGAATTCGCGACCATAGAGACAGTGCTGCAACTGGGGAAGGGTTCCAACCGTCGCTACACGCACTCTCTCTATAGTGGCAGGAGCTATCTCTCGGTCCCTTTGGGAAACGAGTATCTGCCGGTCTGCCTCCTCCACTTCGGACAGCTCCGAGGGAGAAACTTCCCAGAACCCTCTCAGCCTGCCCCTCCCAGCTGGTGACCTGCTGGCCAGACCCCTGAGCTCTTCCAGGCTGCTGTCAAATCGAACAGCCCCAGAGAGCTCAGTGCTGCATGTCACACATTCCAGGAAGGCTGCAGACGGAGAGGCTCCTGGGCCCTCCGGGCCAGGTTCTGAATTGGATGTGGCTGACCCAGCAACATTTGCCACTTCGGTGGACAGTCCCTCTGCTGTAGGCCCACTAACGCTGCGGGTTACCACTGCAGCTGAGGGAGTGCCCCCATTATACACATCATTATGTAGCACAACACATATGACATCAGCATTATCCGTCTTACACATATTGACATTTAGAACATCACATTCCACATCAACATTATCTGCCGCATTATACCCAGTGCTACCCAGCACTTCACAAGTAGCATCAACAGTTCTTGCATCGATCGCCTCGATAGTCCGTGTGTCATAAATGACATCATCAGTTTCTGCATTCTCTGTATCAACAGGTTCCACTCCAGGCCTAGGCACTGGAGAATCACTAGGGCTGGCTCACAGTCCATAGCCCCTGGGGCCTCACCAGCACTCCCCACTTGCACAGCATTATCACACAGTACCTTGCCAGAGTCCTGAACTTCTGCTGGGGATGCAGGCCCCACAGGGTTTGGAGTAGGCTCATACTGGGCCACTAACCGTCCCAGGTCAGTACCCAGCAAAACGTTGGTGGGGATTTTGTCGGTTACCCCAACTTCTTTCAATCCGCTGCCGGCCCCCAATTCAGGTGGACCATGGCGGTGGGTATGGCTGGGGCGACACCCCTAATTCCTCTGACAGCAATCATTTTCCCAGGTATGTGTTGCTCCGGGTTCACAAGCTGGGGATGTATGAGAGTCACTTCTGCTCCAGTGTCTCTCAGCCCAGTGGCAACTGTACCCCCAACCGTGACAAGCTGCAGATTCTCTGCATAGCCAGTGGCATTCCTGGTAGCACACAAAGCCGTTGGGACTTCACTGGCGTTTGAGGCCTCACTGGATTTTGGGGCCTCCCTCTTCCTCTCTGGGCAAGTCGTGCTGATATGACCCACCCTGTCACATACAAAGCATTTCCGAGTGTCAGGTTGCTTGAATCCAGGAGACAGCGGTGCTTGCCTCCTCTGGGTGCTGGGTGAAACAGGTTTAGCAATCTGTTCTCCTCTCCAGCTGGGCATAGTAGTCCTCCGGTACTCGGGTGCTCTATGGGCCGTGTAGGAATCGGCCATTTCCGCAGCCTCATCCACTGTCTTTGGTTCTCGATCCAGCACAAAAAGCAGGACCTCAACAGGACAGGTGTGTAGGAACTGGTCTTTTATCATCAGTTCCTGCAGGGCATCCAAGGTTTTGATTGACAGTCCTTTTAACCACTGCTGGAAGGCAGTGCGCAGGTTGCACGCATGATCCAGGTAACTGTCATTAGGACCTCGCTGCACTGTCCTGAAACATTTGCGATACACCTCTGGCGTGAGGTGGTATCGCGCAATGATGGCTTTCTTAATTGCCTCAAAGTCTGTTTCTTCCTCCTGGGGGAGACTCACAAACGCCTCCAGGGCCTTGCCTCTCAGCCCTGGTGTGAGATATCTTGCCCACTGCTCACGGGGTACCCCATACTGCCGACAAGTCCTTTCAAACCCCTGTAGGAAAGTTCCCACCACTGCCAGCCAATTATGTCAGGAACCGGCCCGCGGCACGCCTGCGTATACGGTTCCCGACTGCGAGTTTGACCAGATTAAGCGGGGAACAGCCTTATTCAAGCTAAAACAAGGCTGGGACCCCTCAGAACACCTCTCACTGCCACCACTAGCTGTTCGCTAGACACTTCCACTCTGCTGTTGAGTCCTCAGCGCGCACTCTGCGTTTTCGTATTCGGGTCAGCTTTGCGCTTAGGCCAAATACGGGAACGCCACGCACCCACACACACACACAGTTGCAATCTTACACTGTCGTGAAGCAAAGACCCACTAACAGTCGTTCCGAACAATACTGTTAGCCACTCTGCTGTCGCTACTCGCACTGGCGTTGTTCGTACGTTGGGTCAGCTGCGCGCTTAGGCCAACGTATGACAAACGCCCCCGCACACAATGCAATTACAATTTCATACGGTAGTGTTGCTCAAGTGTACAATTAGGCATGAAACTTATACACGGTTACACTTCAGTCTCTTCTAGGCTATGAGTGTTAGTTTAGTACGGCAGAAGTCAAGCTTATTAAATAATAATTTAATATTCCAGAAAAACATGGAACAGTGCAGAACAGAATATATACAAAAGATTACAAAAACAAAGTAAAAATAGTTACAAGATAAAGAGTTACAAAGATAACACACACGGATATTTGCGTAAAATAAAAATGGGGATTAAAAAAAACGTTACCAACTTGAAGGTCTCAACGTTGTCGGCAGGAGCATGCCGCTTGTTCGACCAGAAGACGAGATCAACTCTAGCTATGCGCTAACTCCAAGAGCAGATACCGGTGGCTGTCCTGGGCCAGCTTAAATAGTCTGAAGTGTCCCCTGGGGCATTTAATGTCCAGCCCCCAGGAACTAATGCACTTTCCCCGTTTGTGACATCACTGAACGCTTGTCATAATCTTGAGAACAACAAATATCCTGTTGACACTTACAGAGTTCAAAGCAATTCCTTTTCCAGAGATCCAACATCCACTATAGTACCCACACCCAACAAAAGACTTCCTTAGCCCAACTTCCCCAGGTTACAATGTCTATACATCAAGAGATTGTTAAGTGAGGCTTTCAACTCCAGGTGAAAACTTGATTAAGGATTTTTCCTGTCTCCTGTTTTTAAAGTCTGCAGAGATTTCCAACCCCCTTCCAATAGATGTAGTTTACAGGGTATGTTTGCGTTTCTTCACCACAAGTTGACATGTGTTAGTCTTTTCCTGACTAGGCTTGCTTTGTGTATTGAGACAATGGGCCGTCTCCTGAGTTCAAAAAGCCAGGCAGATAATCCCATTAGCAGAAACTCAAAGCACTTCATATGGTCAAGACAATACCCACTTCCTTGCCCCAAGCAATCAACGGCCACAGCTCCCTTCTAGCAGACCTACATGGAACACAGGCAGAAAAATGACAGAATATGTTCCTGTTATCCTTACATCATAAGCAACCCAATATATTCCTGACACTGCCTTCTGGTCATGTGACAGCAGGAGTCATGTTTCTAGATCACATGACCAGCATGAGGACATAGCCGGGCAGCGCAGGCGTACTACTCCGGGTTAGAGCGACCCGGAAGTAGTAAAACCCCCATGGATTCAGAGATGTTCGCCGGCGAACGGTTCGGGAACCGTTCGCCACATCTCTACTCCCAGACAGCGGGCTTGAGAGGTAGGGCGAATAGTGTGTAACACCATTAAACTAAGGAAATTATTTGGATTTTCTAAAAGTGATTTTAAAAATGCCCAGTGGAAAATGAAATATTTTTCTTTGCAGCTACTATGACTTGGATCATTGAGAACCTTCATGGACATGATTATTGATTATGATAAATAATACAGACAGTTACAGACAATGAGAAGACATTTGTTTTGGAGCTGTCCAAAGACCTCTTTGTGAGCAACCTTTTGAGTGGTCAAAAAAAGTGATTTTGGGTGGGTACAGATAGAAGATAATATGCGTGCATGAAAAAGGGGGCGAGGGAAATTGGTTACAGGGTGGAGCCAATATAAGTCTAAACAATGAATACCGTTGTGAGTTGGGTGCCAAATGACAATGAAAAAATATTTACAGTGGTAATGACAATAGTAAAACATTTGGTAAATGGTAGCGATATTTTACTACAGGCAGCTAAACCTAACCCTACTCTCACACAGGACCCTCCCCTCTCTGATACTTAACCCAAACCACCCCTCCCCATGTCTTAACTTAACCCCCCTACTCCTAACCTTAAAGGGGTTCTGTGGGGGCGGGGGGGGGGGGGTTGGAAAAAAAAGGACACTTACGTGGCAGTGGCACAAGAAGTGCAAGAAGACTTCGTACTGCGCCTGCACAGTAAGCTCCCAACGACGCGAGTGGGAGAGAGCACTATTCGTCTTGTTAGACGAATTTCAGACCGGGACTGGCGGCGGGGAACCGAAGATCGTAGGAGTAGGGATGCTCGCTGGATTCCGCGGAATTCAAAATTTCGCGATTCTGGCCGGAATTGGGCCAATTCCAATTCCGCTGGTCGGAATGGAATTGCTATAGCTCTAAAATGAAATTTTTTAATTCCGCGGAATTTTACGGAATTCATATTTTAGCGTGCTTAAGGATTTGTAGCATGTAAAAATCACATTGGCTGGTGTAAGGAATAGCGGAGATGCCGCCCCTGAGACAAGCGGCATGGCGGCTATCTCCGCGTATCAGCCTGCGGCCTCTGCCGCGTGGTTACATGCTCAGGTTGTGCCTGGTCCTTCCATTGCTCACGGGCTAAGGGCTACGCGCGCGCGAGCAGAGCGACAGGACCTTTATGCAGCTAAGAGAGGAGTCAGCTGACCATGCGGTCAGCTGACTCCAGCTAGCATCCGGATTGGCTGAGTGACTGGGGCGGCGCTGTGGAGCATGTTGAGTATATATAGAGCAGGCCTGTCAGTAGCTCCGCGTCTGCTGTTGCGAGTGCTATAGTGTGTTAGCGCTCAGACCCCAGTCAGATCCCAAAGTGTGTTAGAACCAGCCGGAGCTGGGAATCCACACTTAGCCAGATTCTGTTGATAGCTTTAAAGTACTATTGCTTGCTACTGTATATGTGTTAGACTAGTTCCCAGGTGTTGAGACCAAGGATCCTCACACCTAAGACTAGGAGACTGCTACTGTTTATCTGTAGACTAGATCCCAGGTGTTGAGACCAAGGACCTCACACCTAAGACTAGGATTGAGAGATATTACTGTTACCTGTTATGACCTTTGGCTTTCCTGACTACTCTCCTGTTCTCTGATTCAGTACTTCCGCTCATCTGATTTTCTGTTGCCAACATTGCCTGTACCTGGATACCAAATCAGTCTTCCGCCTTTGTACCTTATCTGTCCGTATGTTGCCGACCTGGCTTGTCTGACCTTTCTGGCTGTCACCTAGCCCTTGGGTGATCAGCCTTACTGTACTATCTGTGACACTTACTCTTCAGGCGTTCACTAGCTGCTAGCACTACTCTATGGTCACCTGCTCCTCAGGAGGCCATCCTGCAGCACAGTCAGTGGTCTCTACCCTTAGAGGTCCACTGGCTGCAATACAGTCTGGTTCCCTGCTCCTCAGGGAACCCTTGGCTGCAGTAGTGTCTGTATCTCCCGCTTCTCGGGAGATAACTTCTCTGATTACTGTTGCACCAAACACTATATCATATTGGGTGTCCCGTGTCTAGCTATACTAGTATTATTGGTGATTCTGCAGATCACCACATAATCAGGTATAGCATCTGTATTATTGGTGATACTGCAGATCACCAATAATCAGAATATCTGTGTTGCTGACACCAATCGTTACAGCTGGGAATTGAACCCAGGTCTCAGTGTGTGGTAGGTAACTGACTTAACCACTATACCACCAACACTACATGCTGAAGCCAGCCTAGCATGTACCATTATGATCAATCCAAAAGAAAAATTAGCGTGTTTAAGGATTTGTAGCATGTCAAAAGCCTTCCTAGCTCCTCCTATTTTACAACAGTTTCAGAAGGACTCTGCACTATGTAATGATTTCTTAGGATGTCTGAGACAGTTCTGCATGGATTTCTAAAAACCTACCAATATTTTGTCTCAGACACTCTTGATAAATGTCCCCCAAAATCTTATTTTATGGATACAATCCCTGTAAAAGGATGATAGACAATTAGTGTGACATTAGCTGGTGACAGTACGGAGGGGTGGAGGAGTTAATGAGGTGATTACACACTCCAGAAGATCCGACATCTGCGCACTACCTCTGCAGAGGTTCTGTGATGTGGCATGAGTCATCGCCTGGGATTTCTCAAAGCTGACATCAGTCAGTCCAGTCATTCAGCTGTCCACCCAGAAACACACCAAGCTTCCTGAGGGACATGTGTGCAATCAGATACATGATAAACATCCTTTTTGTCCCTTGGCTTTTACAAAGGACTAGAGGGCATGATCTGCGAATGGAGGAAAAACAGTTTAGCCATTTATTTAGGAAAGGGGTCTTTACAGTAAAAGTGATTAAATGTGGAATGCATTGCCACAGAAAGTAGATATGGCAAATTCTATATCTATACTATATATTCTATTAAAGGAGGCTTAGATGCTTTTCTTGCGATGAAAGACATCCATGGCTATAATTACTAGGTAATGCCCTGTGGTGTTGATCCAGGGATTTTAACTGATTGCCAGTCGGGAAGGAATTTTTTCCCTTTTGGGGCTAATTGGACCATGCCTTGTAAGGGTCTTTCACCTTCCTCTGGATCAACAGGGATATGTGAGGGAGCAGGCCTGTGTTGTACTTTGTTTACTGGTTGAGCTCGATGGACGTATGTCTTTTTTCAACCGAAATAACTATGTAATGTGTATCCTCCACATTACATAGTGTACAACCGTGCTTTGCCTTTGTATCCTGTTATTGACTTGCTGCCTGGACCAACCTTTGAATTTGAACCTGACCGTTCTCTTGCCTACTCCTCTGGTACCACAATATTTCTGAACTCCCATGTATGACCCCTGACCGTTATTGGATGAGCCTTTGCTCTCCCCCTTAGTGTGGTCTTGTTAGTACTTGAGTCTTCCCGGCCTTAGTCCTTACGGTTTGCATGCTAAAGTCCTGGGTGTAGCCATAGTTGGGTCCGGGCCGGATTTATCATAAGGCACTGTAGGCGCTTACATGCAGAAAGTTCAAAGAGTAGCGCTCAATGCCGATTGGTGACTCCACAAGCACTATAATATCATAAGCTCATGAGGAAACAGCAGTCTGCCACCTGGGGAATAGGTAACACAATCTGCTCCTGCCCCCCAAAGGTTAACGACTCACCAGATCCTGAGACCTTCACAGCCTAACTGCGAATGCAGGGGGTATGGCCACAGGGGTTGGTTCTAGACTTTTTGCCAAAACTTGTGAGGCCGCCACCCCTTCACCCCACCCCGTAACAGGTAGTAACATTGCCCCCAGTATAGGTAGCCTGGAGGGGGTAGCAGCAAGGAAAGGGGAGCAGGGGGCAGAGCGGGGGGGAGGGGGGTCAGACCCCCCCTCACCTGGGGCTCACCCAACCGCGCTCCCCCTCCAGCTATTTTCTCAGCATTAAAAGTCAACAGTGAGCGGGCCAGCGGGGAAGCAATGACTCGCCTTCCTTCTTCCGTTCCAGCATTGCGTTCCACTGCTCACGTCACTTCCTACAATGCCACCCACTGATCAGAAGGAAGGTGAGTAATTGCTGGTCAGCCCACTCGCTGCTGACTTTTAATGCTGGAAAAATAGCTGGAGGGGAAGCGTGATCGGGGGAGCCCCAGGTGACGGCGGGGGGCCTGACCACTCTCCTGACCGCTATGCCTGCTGCTCCCCCTTCCTGGCTGCAACCCCTCCAGCTCGGCAGCCCCCCCACCCAAGTCCCGGTGGGCGCTGCCCCCCCACATCCGCCACCTGAGGAACCTGCCTCACCCTGCCTCATGGGCGGCCCAGGGCTGATGGCCACCCCTGGCCACTCAGACAAGCTCCTTCCACCAATCCTCCTCCGTCCTTTAGGCAGTCCACCAGCACACCTCATAAAAGGAAAAATGCTCCAGATAGCGTAAAAATACCCTCAGGGCCTTTTATTAAAAATGCAATAAAAAATGTGCACAGGTATTTAAGAAGACATCTGACATACAGCACCGCCGGACCAGCCCTGCTAAGGGAGCGATGTCACTAGCTATCCCTGCTGTTCTTCTCACTCGGGGCCCTCACAAACTTGCTGCAAAAGTTAAAAACAAAATAAAGCTCAGCCACGCTGCGTCCAGCATGCTTCCCGCTCTAACGTCACGTGCTTACATGCTACATGGTTCGCGTTTGCGGTGAACTACAATATTTTTTTAAAAAGTTCGTTTTTAAAAAGTTCTGTCGAACCAGTTCTCTATCCACATACACATATTTTCTCCTAGTCCCCGTATCCTCAGCTTCGGCACTAGGCTATTGTGGGTAACAGTCAGAAGCCTTTGCTAAGTCTAAGTACGCTACATCCATATCTTTCCCAAGATCTAAATGATTTAGTCATCATATAATAGTCATTGGCACTAGAGACTGGCAGCAGGCTAATTTGTATCCCTCAGACATGCTTTCCACAGAGAATTCCTTACCCAATACCTGGTAGTAAAACAAATTGCAGTAGGAAGTAGCTTGCTGAGGCCTGCATATTATATTGCTCTATAATGTGTGACATGTTCACATGTCAGACAGCAACCAGTAGAGCCAAACAGTAGTTCCATCCAGGCCCAGATTTACCTTATTGGAGCCTATAGGCACAGATGTCCTGGCACCTTAGACTTCCCCCTTCATGAACCTACAAACCCCTGCCGAACTGCACCGCAAGTGTGCTGGCTGTCACAGCTGTCACTTCTCCCCCTGCCTGTCATGGGTAGCTACAGATGCCCCTTAGTATTAGGTAACAAGAAGTACCCTCAGTATTAAGTAACTAGAAGTGCCCCCAAGTATTAGGAAGCTAGAGGAACCTCAGTATTATGTAGCTAGAGGTTCCCCTGACTGAAGGGAGATCTTGGCAGTGGAATGCCAAGAGCCAGGTGAGTAACACTCTACATAGGGAAGGAGGCACTCAGGGAGGGGAGTGGGCCGCCTTTACATCCTCAGACGCCTGTAGGCACATGCCTACAGTGCCTTATGGTAAATCTGGCCCTGGTTCTCAGCTACCAGACACAAGAAGTCACATGTACATTCACTGGGCGTGGCCTAAGATAAGGAATAACTCTTGATGCTGGATTCTGGAACATAGAGGTGCCACTGTCACAATCCCCCGCTGGGAAAAGTAGGTAAATTGGGCACCCCATAGTCCACAATTGTGGCACCCAGGTGCTAATTTGGGCACTGTTGACACTTGATTATCGTAAATAGGCGGTGTGGACATTGGTAAAGGGTGAATTTAGTGGCAAGGGTTGCACTTATTACCGATATTTTACTATCGTAAATAACATAGAGCCCATTAGTAGAATAACGATAATTTTACCAGCATTCTTCTAGCAGTTGTCAATGTTGCCCAAATTGCATGCCCAGCTGGAATCCTTTGTTGGCTGTGTGTGTGTGGGGGGGGGAGGGTTGCATAACTACAAATCCCATCCCCCCCCCCCAACAAAGGATTGTTGTTGTCCAATTTATATTTACTCCCACATAACAAGTGTGACCACCAATGCATCTTCTTTCCACCACCGAGCTCGTCTTCCTGTCTTTTATCTCTCGGTAGCCTGTGTCACATGATAAACAATAGAGACCAAACACTACAGCCACCAAGGCACATACCTTATCCAGTTCCTTGCATCATATATGTCCCCTTGAGAACTTCACTCCGGGATCAGAAGGGTATATATACACACTGCAGTGTTTTCATCGCCGTTCTGCCGAGCACTAATAGGTGAATGGGAACATGTGTTCCCAAAGCCAATCAGAGTGCCAGTGAATGAATGATCACTGGCATCAGGGAGAAGCCAGTGATCATTCATAAAAAGCAAGTAAACACACTGTAAAAGTACACAGACTAAAATGTGGGGTCATCTAGTGGACAACATGTAAAATTACATTAAATATACATTAAAATACATTCAAAAAAGCAATCTCTTATAATTATTAACCCCTTCTACCACTCCCCCATAGTTACCAAAATAAAACACATAGCATAAATAGTTACCTTGGAGACTGAGCTTTTTTTTAAATATGTACAGTATTTTATGAGGGTATAATTCTTTAATTTTTGCAAATAAAAGTTTGTGATTATTGAAATAGAAAAAAACAAGCGCAAAACAGGAAAAAGAAAACATAAAAAACCTGGAAAAATACTCCTTTATTTCCAAATAAAATATTGTCACCGTACACAATTTAAATGTTGTAGTAACCAGGACCAATGAGCAAATAAAATGTGAGTTTTATCTACAGTAGCACTGTTTATTTTTAAACTATAATTGATAAATGGTGAGAAATAATGACTTTTTAAAAACAAAAAAATATTTATTTTCTTTAACATGCATAGGGGAAAAAAATTCTTAGCAAAAAGAACCACCGAAAGAATGAAAACAACATCAGATCATTAGATCATTAAGGTGTGATATTGGCGAATTAATGGGGGGGGGGGGGGGGGTAAAAATGTAAGGGGTTTATTTAAGGGGAAATAACCTGTGGTAGGGAAGTGATGAAGTTACCACTAGAGGCCTCTAGTGTTTGCCCTCTAGCATTTGTGATGTAACGCAGGCACCCAGGAGAGAAGGGACAGAAAGCAGAGCACAGCAGTGAATAGAAGATACGGGATGGACAGGTGAGTGTAAGCTCTGCTTGTGCGTTGGTTGACTGAATGGATCTTGACCGAAAATTGATTGGGAATCATTTGCTGCATTGATTTCTAGCAGATTAGATCATTGATCGAATCAGCCTGATATCGATACAACAAATTGTCCGGCATGTGGCTAGTCTTACTCTCCCTCAAAGGGTAGTCTTGGGCATGATAATGTTTAATGAGCATTGGATTCTTTTAGTAATGCCTGATAAAAGCCCAAAACAAATTTTTCTTTTTTTTACTGGTCATTTTTGAACAAATGTTTAACATTACTAAGTAGGTGGTCTAAATGCATACATATGAAAACGGCGCCGGTAGACTTGGGCGCAGGATACCGCTGTAAAATGGCTGATCCTGTTGCTGCACAAGTCCGGGCCGTTTTAATTACTATTCCCCCTCCAGGCCGCCATGGATAGTGGGGGAATGATATAATTTGGCTTCCAGCGATTGCTGGAGGCCGAATTATTGTGTTTTTTAAGCAATTTAAGCAATGTTACTCATTGAGCGCCGCTATAGACTGATTCCCATTGTAGTGTACGGCGGCGCTGGCTGCGCCCAAATCTAGCAGCGCTGAAAAGCACTGCTCCGATCTAAATGGCCAGTGAATCACACTATTGCAGTTACTGTTACCAACCTTTAGTCCAGGGGTCCCCAAACGTTTTGGAGTGGAGGGCCGGGTCTACATACTTCAGACTGCTGGGGGGCGGAATATACATAAAATGATGTAGAAGTCTTTGTGGGCCAGACAGTGAAGCATACCCAGGTGACAACTTGCAGTCCAATTGGACAACAGTGTCACCTGATGTGGAATTTGATTGGAAACCAGTGAATTACTGCTTTCTGGCTTCCATGTGGATGGGTGGTGCCAGCACTGCTATTCTATATGCGGACCACCAATATTTAAAGATGTAGCTGACCTCACCTATAAGTAATACATTGTGTGTGGAGGGTCGGTATAAAAGCCTCAGGGGGCCGCATTCGGCCCGCGGGCGCGGGCCTTAGTTTGAGGACCACTGCTTTAGTCCGTAGCTACTTATTCAGCTGCATAGCTGTACCGTACCAGTTCCTGTTCCCCTTTGTGTCATGGTCAGAAACATGGCCTGTCCTGCACTGTTAAAATAAAGTTCTCCTAAGAAGCCAATCTGTGTCAGATATAAAAAGCATGGCTGAGCATTAAAGTGCATAAAACGGAAGCAGGAAATTTGGGCGTCCAGCAGCTAATGGAGAATTTGGGCACTCCATAGGCCCTAATGCAGATATCAGCTATTAGGCGCTCAAAGCAGAAATGTGGGCACATGATAATTATAATTAAAATGTTATCATTTTTGAAGCTTTTTATATTGTTTTGAAAATTAGAACATTATAGTTTTTGACATTTTTAACATTTTTCATTTACAAATTATTCATTTTTGAAAATTATTGTTTTGAACATTGAAAGGTTAGGAAGGGGGGTTTTAGGGTTAGGCATCAGGAAGGGGGGTTTTAGGGTTAGGCATCAGGAAGGGGGGTTTTAGGGTTAGGCATCAGGAAGGGGGGCTTTAGGGTTAGGCATCAGGAAGGGGGGTTTTAGAGTAAAGTATCAGGAACGAGGGTTTTAGGGTTAGGCATAGGAAGGGTGGTTTTCGGGTTAGGAGTCAGGAAAGGAGGTTTTAGGGTTAGGTGTCAGGAAGGAGGGGGTTTAGGGTTAGGCATCATGAAGGGGGTTTTAGGGTTAGACGTCAGAAAGGGGGGTTTAGGGTTAGACGTCAGGAAGGGGGGTTTTAGGGTTGGCTATCAGGAAAGGGGGGTTTAGGGTTAGGCCTCCTGAACTTTTGCACAGGACAGAAGGAAAACATAGAGAAATGCACCCTGTATGTATTTAGATAGTTCTGCCTCTCTAAATTCCCCTTATCTGTGACTAATCACAGGTTGTAATTTGATCTCAGCTGAGTCAGCTGACTGCCACAATTGAGAAGCTAATTGGTAAGCACAGGATGTTAACCCTATGTCTGCTTCCACGAAAGGAGGAAGTAGACAAACTGCAGATTTATTGCAGGATTTGTATCACCGGTAACTAAGACAAGTTTTTGTTTAAAGGTTATCATGCTGTTGCTTATCTTTTAGAGCAGAGAGGAAGTTCTTGTAACGATTGGTGTCAACACGCAGAGAAAATCCGATTATTGGCGATCTGCAGAATCACCAGTAATACAGATATACACCAGATTATGGATGATCTGCAGCATCACCAATAATCCAGGTATGTCTAACCTCTGGACACCTGAGATATGAGTGTACAGTGTAACAGTAGTACTTTGAGAGAGAACCACCAGAGGGGCTGGAGGTAGTAATGAAGGGAATTCACCCCAGACTGTGGGTGAATCCCTGTAGCCAAAGCTCCCTAGGAGAGGGACCTAGGCTAGGTTGCAGGATGCCCTGCTGCTAAGGAGAACAGTCTTGCCCTAACTGGGTGTGAGATCCTAGCTCTCTACACCCTGGAACCGGGCTAATGAAATACAAGTACACAATGCTAGTCTTGGGTGTGCAGTCCATAGTCACCACACCCTGGAACTAGCCTGTAGCATAACATAGCATTGACACTGTATCCTAGGCTTGGGTGTGAGGTCCGTAGTCACAACAAACTGGAACTAGTCTATAACATAACATAGCATTGACACAGTTTCCTAGGCTTGGGTGTGAGGTCCGTAGTCACAACACCCTGGAACTAGTCTATAGCATAACATAGCATTGGCACAGTTTCCTAGGCTTGGGTGTGAGGTCCGTAGTCACAACACCCTGGAACTAGTCTATAGCATAACATAGCATTGACACAGTTTCCTAGGCTTGGGTGTGAGTTCCGTAGTCACAACACCCTGGAACTAGTCTATAGCATAACATAGTATTGACATAGTATGCGAGAGTAATCTAGCTCAGTGTGAATTCCCAGGTCCTCCTGGTTCTAACACGCTGTAGGATCTGACTGAGGTCTGTGTGCTAACACATAAAGCATTTGCAACGGCAGACAACATGAGACTGAGAGGCGAGTGGTTATATAGTGTAGCGCTGATCAGCGCCGCCCCAGCCCCTCCAGCCAATCTGCATACATCCTGGGATCAGCTGACCAAGGGAGTCAGCTGATCCCTCTCTGTTTCCCAAAAAGCTTCTGTCTCTCCGCGCGCGCGCGTGAATTCCTCAGCCTATGTGCACAGGAAGGCTGTATCACATCAGACACATGTCGCCGCACGTAAACCGCCGGGCTGGACGCGGAACTAGCCGCCACGCCGTCCGAGCACGCGGCGGCCATTCCGCGATCCTTCACAGTTCTGAATTTAGGTTTGCTTTAAAAACGAAGAATATCGGTAGATACTAACGGTACATTTTCTAACAAAAGCGGGTGCCCATTTTCCTCCCGCCCCCTTTTCACACCCGCAATAAAATTGCTCAACCATCATGGCTGCCGTGTATGTTTCCCATGACCCCGTCATTAAGGACATGGATTCTGCGTAACCACATGCACATGCCAGCGTTTCATGTCCCTATTTGTACATGACCTGAATGTAATAGCCATGTAATATTCCAGCATCCTGAGAATTCACAGATGAATCTCCTCCAGTGTTTCTCCATTCTCTCATACCTTATCGTGTGTAATTAATGCCCTGCCTAATTGATGTCATAATGTAAACACAGCCTATCCTGAGCTGCCTCCGGAGATCAGGTAGCACGGTGATTGCAAAATCATTAATTGCTACAACTACACACTGTATGTTTTATTGCAGCGTATGTTATTATTATTATTATTTAGCATTTATATAGCACGCCACCTTCTGCAGCACTTTACAGAGTACTGTACATAGTCATGTTACCGACTTTGTCCCTCTTTCTATATAAATATATATATTTCTCTACCTAAAAATGTGTTTGATTGACTCTAAACTTTATTCCCATCCTTGAAATTGATATATTACTAATTTTAAAATGTTAATATGAAAGAAAATGAACCAGGATAGGAAGGACCAGTGTGGTTTGAATTATAAAACAACATTTTTTTAAATAACATTTTTTATGGTATGCGTGACTAGGGGTGTGATGGAGGCGTGGTCATAGGTGTGGCAGGAGCATGGCTTAAAGAGAATCTGTATTGTTAAAATCACACAAAAGTAAACATACCAGTGCGTTAGGGGACATCTCCTATTACTCTCTGTCACAATTTCGCCGCTCCCCGCCGCATTAAAAGTGGTTAAAAACAGTTTTAAAAAGATTGTTTATAAACAAACAAAATGGCCACCAAAACAGGAAGTAGGTTGATGTACAGTATGTCCACACATAGAAAATACATCCATACATAAGCAGGCTGTATACACCCTTCCTTTTGAATCTCAAGAGATCATTTGTGTGTTTCTTTCCCCCTGTTCTCATGCACTGAAGTTTCAGGCTGCTCTTTTCTTCCTGCAAACAGCTTTGCCCTTGTCTGTAATTCCTCACTATGTGAAAGCCCAGCCAGCTCAGAGGACGATTTATCCAGCTTGTAAAAGATAAGAGAGAAGAGAGAGGCTGCTCTAATCTAAATAATACACAGGCAGTGTGCATAGAGGGGCCTGGAAGGGGGAGTTCATAGCAGAACCACAACACTGAAGAACTTGGCAGCCTTCCAGACACAGGCTGACAAGTCTGACAGGGGAAAGATACATTGATTTATTACAGAGACAGTGATAGTATAAAGTGCTGCAGTAAGCCAGAACACATTAGAATAGCTTTTGGAACTTGTAGGATGATAAAAAACAGGATGCAATTTTTGTTACGGAGTCTCTTTAAGTGTCCCTCTTTCTTATCTCAACAAGTTGGGAGGTATGAAGCTGTACGCCACTCATACATATCTCCTCCCATACCACTGTGGTCATCATACATACATGCATCCATACCACATACTCATTGAGATAGAAGGATGTTCTGCTTTATGAGCTATAGGCTGTCCCTGCCAAAATTCACTGGTGGGACAGGAGGACGACACCAGTTACCCCTAAGTGGAGCTGCCCTTAAGTTAGGCCCAGTGCACACCAAAACCGCTAGCAGATCCGCAATACGCTAGCGGTTTTGGGAGCTGATTTCAGAGCGATTCTAGGTATGTTTAGAGAGGTTTTCTAAACATACCTAGCGGTTTTGGGTGCGTTTTTGTGTAGCAGATTACACATATTGTTACAGTAAAAGCTGTTACTGAACAGCTTCTGTAACAAAAACGCCTGGCAAACCGCTCTGAAGTAGCGTTTTTCAGAGCGGTTTGCGTTTTTCCTATACTTTACATTGAGGACGAAACGCTTCCGAAAACCACAAACGCACAGCAGGAGGCGCGTTTGCGGCTTAGCAAAAACCTCAAACCGCCGGTGTGCACCATCCCATTGCAATACATTAGCCAATCGTTTTTTTCCAGGCGGATGCGGCCGGCGGATCGCTCCAAAAACCGCTCGGTGTGCACTAGGCCTAACTTCTATATATTTTTTCTTTAGTCATTTCATAAATTTCTGGTTAGGAACATTTTCCAGATTTGTTTTTGCATACTCCACCTCCCATTCTCAATATCTCCCCCCCCCCCCCCCCGACCCCCCATGTCATCTTTTACTTCAAACAAATTATTCATCTGGTGCATCCAGTCTTCAAATCAAGGGACCCCATTTCAACTCCAGCTTTCTAGGATCAAAGTCTTTGCAACTATCGTCCCCACTTCTTTTATTCATTTTTCCTCATGTCCATCTAAGGGGTCACTGATACTAAAAATTACTGCCTCTTCCGTTAATTTGAGATCTTTCCCATCGTTTTTTCTGAAATTCATAATACCTTCCCCGAAATGTTTTCAACATAAGGCATTTCCACCATACATGAATATCATCCCCTCGCCCCATAATGCCAGCATAACTCACTTTTTTGGATATCTTCTTAAAGGGGAACTGAAGAAAGAGGTATATGGAGACTGTCATGTTTATTTCCTTTTAGACAATACCAGTTGCCTGGCAGCCCTGCTGATCCTCTGCCTCTAATACTATTAGCCATAGCCCCTGAACAAGCATGCAGCAGATCAGGTGTTTCAGTGGTTCAGACTTATAAGTCTGATCTGACAAGACTAGCTGCATGCTTGTTTCTGGTTTTAATAAGATACTACTGCAGAGAAATAGACCAGCAGGGCTGCCAGGCAACTGGTATTGATTAAAAGGAAATAAACATGACAGCCTCCATATGCCTCTCTCTTCAGTTCCCCTTTAAGCTTCACCGGGATAAGGTACCATCGTGGCAATAATTTATATTGCGTCAGTGTCACGGTCAGTTACCTGTCCAGACGAGGCGGCTGGTACACACGGATGCTGGCAGACATCCTGGCAAGGGTCGCCGGGGTCCCAGGAATGGGGGTCTGGCGTTCACTGTCCATGCGCATTGCGTTGGGCGGCGCAAGCGTTGGTGGCGAAGGCTGTCGGCGTAGCGCGGTGCACGCGCACACATTATGAGTCTGTTTTCTGCATTTCCTGGTTGCGTGCGTGTTTGCGCATGCGCACTTGCTTGTACACGTGTGAGTGTGACGCGTTACGACATTCGCGCCAAAGGACCTATTGCAATCTGGAGAGTGCAAGGGGCCAGTTCCGTAGCTTGCTGTGTGCACTCCTGTGTGTGAACTCTGTTCTGCCTGTTTCCCTCTTGGATGTTGACCCTGGCTTGCCTGTCTACCTGCTCCGCTGCCGACCTATGCTCCGTACGACTACCCACTCTGTTGCCGATCACTGCTTGTCTGAGAACCCGTCCTGTTGCCGAACTTTTGCCTGTCCGAGAACCCGCTCTGCTGCCAACCTTTGCCTGTGGATTTAACCTCTTTGTTTGCATCACCTACAGGTTCCTCGGAGTACCAAGTCATTGCACTACCAGACTTGGACTGTGGGAGTGCCACGTCGCTAACCTGGTCATGCGCTTCGGCGTCACGCCATCAGTGTCGCGAGCACTCCTGCCCCTTGTCTACTGGGAATCCCTGTTCCAACTCCAGGGTGAACAGTTGACGAGTTGCAAGGGTTGCTGCTCTCAGCTCACCGGTATTCTACATTGGAGGTATGTTACAGTCAGGGATAATCTGGTGTCCTCAATCTTAGCTAGTCCTTTCCAGATTCCCCCCCCCATTTATTCTGTAATGCAGGTCCCCACTCATATTCTTCCCATTTGATGCAAAATGATAACCTCTCTGTAAATTTTATTTGATTGAAAAAATCATAAAATGTTGACAACGGCTTTTTTGGGTCTTGCGAAGGCTAGTATATTCTTTTCTATGATATTTAAGTTAGTCCTGATTTTCCCGCTCCCAATTTAATCCTACTATAGCAGGGCTGTCAAACTCACATACAAAGTGTGCTGAAATTGAACAATACGGTAGGAAACAATAGAAGGCAGCACCCAACCATCCAAGTGTGACGTGCTCCGGTCATTGTCCCTCTGCCTCCAGGAACAGTATTGGAAGTCCGAAAAGAAGGGACCCAGTCACCCAGCACTATCTTCAATAGTATAAAAAGCTCTTTTATTAAGGCATCAATGACAATGGAGCAAATGGCAAGCTAAGGTGACATTTCGAGAGGAGCCTCCTCTCTTTATCAAGCCAACATGGCCTCTGAATCAATAGAATCCAAATCATCCTTAAATAGTGGTTGCCAGAGGCGTAGCTAGGGTTTTCAGCGCCCGGGGACAAAGACTATTAATGCGCCCCCTAAGGTGAAGGGTCGTGACCAAATGTGGGCGTGGTTATGGGTACTCCACATTTGGTCACGCCCCTTCAAATGTACATGGAGGTTAGCAGGCTCACGCTCACCCACCCTCCCTCAGTATGTACCTTCCAGCATGTTCCAAGACAAATTCAGCAATCATGAGCCCCCCACCCCCATCAAGACAAATTCCGCAATCATGAGCAAACATGAGGCCCCCAACAAGACAAATTTAGCAATCCTGAGGCCCCCAACAAGACAAATTCAGCAATCATGAGGCCCCTAACAAGACAAATTCAGCGATCTTGAGGCCCCCAACAAATCATGAGGCCCCCAACAAGACAAATTCAGTAACCATGAGGCCCCCAACAAGACAAATTCAGCAGTCATGAGGCACATAAATAGACAGCATTTCACATAAATAGGCAGAATGTCCCCTTAATATGGTAGACACCTCTCACCTGGCAGCAGTTCCCCAAAATACACTCAATCTGACAGCAATGCTTGCCCAAAAATAGGTAGCCCCAGGTCTATAGGTGTCCCCAGAATAGGTGGCCAGCAGTATAGATGTCCCCAGAACAGGTAGCCAGGGGTAGAGATGTCCACAGAACAGGTAGCCAGGGGTATATGTGCCCAGTATATGTAGGCAGGGGTATGTGTCCCCAGTATATGTAGCCAGAGGTATATGTGCCCAGTATATGTAGCCAGGGGTATAAATGCCCAGTATATGTAGGCAGGGGTATATGTACCCAGTATATGTAGTTAGGGGTATATGTGCCCAGTATATGTAGGCAGGGGTATATGTGCCCAGAGTAGGTAGCCAGGGGTATATGTGCCCAGAGTAGGTAGCCAGGGGTATATGCCCAGTATATGTAGGCAGGGGTATATGTGCCCAGAGTAGGTAGCCAGGGGTATATGTGCCCAGAGTAGGTAGCCAGGGGTATATGTGCCCAGAGTAGGTAGCCAGGGGTATATGTGCCCAGAGTAGGTAGCCAGGGGTATATGCCCAGTATATGTAGGCAGGGGTATATGTGCCAAGAGTAGGTAGCCAGGGGTATATGTGCCCAGAGTAGGTAGCCAGGGGTATATGTGCCCAGAGTAGGTAGCCAGGGGTATATGTGCCCAGAGTAGGTAGCCAGGGGTATATGCCCAGTATATGTAGACAGGGGTATATGTGCCCAGAGTAGGTAGCCAGGGGTATATGTGCCCAGAGTAGGTAGCCAGGGGTATATGTGCCCAGAGTAGGTAGCCAGGGGTATATGTGCCCAGAGTAGGTAGCCAGGGGTATATGTGCCCAGAGTAGGTAGCCAGGGGTATATGCCCAGTATATGTAGGCAGGGGTATATGTGCCCAGAGTAGGTAGCCAGGGGTATATGTGCCCAGAGTAGGTAGCCAGGGGTATATGCCCAGTATATGTAGGCAGGGGTATATATGCCCAGAGTAGGTAGCCAGGGGTATATGTGCCCAGAGTAGGTAGCCAGGGGTATATGTGCCCAGAGTAGGTAGCCAGGGGTATATGTGCCCAGAGTAGGTAGCCAGGGGTATATGCCCAGTATATGTAGGCAGGGGTATATGTGCCCAGAGTAGGTAGCCAGGGGTATATGTGCCCAGAGTAGGTAGCCAGGGATATATGTCCAGTATATGTAGCCAGGGGTATATGTGCCCAGAGTAGGTAGCCAGGTCAGGTGTCCCCCTCCCCAGCAGGAGGGGAGCAGCGCAGAGAAGAGCTGCTCTCCCTTCCTCGCTGTCCCCTCCAATGTCCGGGTGGCTCAGGCTGGCAGCGGCGGGCGGAACTTACCTCCGTCTCGTCACAGCGCCGGATGGATCTGCCGCTACTCTGGTCTGGTCCAGACCAGAGCAGCGGCTGCGCACTCGAACTTCCGGCCGGCGCTGGAGCGAGACGGAGGTGAGTTCCGCCCGCCGCTGCCAGGCCAGCCACCCGGACATTGGAGGGGACAGCGAGGGAGAGAGAGAGCACCTAAGGTGAGGGAAGGAGGGGGGATATGGCCCCCCTTCCCCACCGTCCGCACAGCTCTCCCTCTTCTCTGCGCTGCTCCCCTCCCCTCCGCCGCAAAAAAAAAAAAAAACCCGCAGCTCAGCCAGGCTGAGGGCGCCCTCGGGGACCAGGCGCCCCGGGGCACTTGTCCTACCCCGACCCCCCCTAGCTCCGCGCCTGGTGGTTGCTCCACAAGGGAGAGTCCTGAGCATAATGTAAATGAGAGGTTACTCACCCAGCTCTTGGCATTCCACTGATGAGATCTCCTGTCAGTCGGGGGCACCTCTAGCTACTTAATACTTTAATTACCCCTGGCTACCTAGTGGCAAGGGACAGAAGTAACTACCTATGACGGACATGGGAAGTAAGGGTGAAGTGACAGCTGGGCAGCCATCACACTTGCGGTGCGGTGTGGTGGGGGGTTTGTAGGTTCATGGAGGGCAAGGTCTAGGGTGCCCGGACATCTGTGCCTATAGGCTCCTGTGATGTAAATCCAGGCCTGGGAACAGTGATAATTGCTTATAGCCCAATGATGTATGAGACCTAATGCCACAACACAAGCCAATGAAACTGACTCCTGATTGTTGCAGCGGACGGCTGAGTTAGCGGCGGTATGTGAGAGCAAATCCCAGCAGGAACGTATGGAGCCAGTGGTGCTAAATCTAGATCATGTCTAGATCAAGTGGCTGGATAGTGTAATGGATAAGGGCGCTGCCTCTGACACAGGAGACCAGGGTTTGAATCTCGGCTCTGCCTGTTCAGTAAGCCTGCACCTGTTCAGTAGGAGACCTTAGGCAAGGCCCCCTAACACTGCTACTGCCTATAGAGCGTGTCCTAGTGGCTGCAGCTCTGGCGCTTTGAGTCCGCCAGGAGAAAAGCGCGATATAAATGTTATTTGTCTTGTCTCATGTCAGGAGGACTAAACCCAGGCCCGGATTTACATCACAGCAGCCTATAGGTTCACACAGTGTTAGACCAAGCACTCCAATGGAGATAAGAGTGTGCTAAAGCTGATATGACCCTGATGCCCAAGGGTCGTCGATTCAAAAAGCCAAGATCAGCAGCACCACTCTTGAAGAAATAGCTCTTTATTCAGACACGTAATTAAAATCACATACCAGTAAAATGGGTTTAGATGCCGCTAAGCTGCGTCTAAGCAGCCTATAGCCACAGGGGTCCTGGCACCCTAGTCTTCGCTCTCCATGAACCCACAAACCCCCACCGAACTGTACTGCAAGTGTGCTAGCTGGCCTAGCTGTTAACTCTCCCCTACTTCCCTTGCCTGTCATAGGTAGCTACAGGTGCCCCTTAGCATTAGGTAGCCCAACTCTGAATAAGGAAGGAGGCAGGCACCTAGGGGAGGGGAGTGAGCCACCTTTCCATCATCAGACGCCTGTAGGCACATGCCTACAGTGCCTTATGGTAGATCCGGCCCTGACTAAACCCAGGGTCAGGGTCCCAAAGTGGTAAATGGCAGGTTTCCATTGACTTTCCTTTATCTGATGATGTACTGGCATTCACACACACACACAAACGTTTCAGCATGGACTTTGTGCATAAATTAACATATATGTAGGAACTCATGCATACATTATCTTATTCTGCATTGCCCATTGATTCATAGAAGCCTTTCATCTGCTGGCAGAGTGTTGCCTCCTGCATGACTCAAGACCTACACGAAGCAGGTATTACCTGACAAGATGTATCTATAACATGACATAAACATTGTACACCTTGGCACTGCTTATTCTACTTATTTCCAGTAAATACATATTTCTTTCTTTTTTTTTAGTACAAATTTAAAGTGGACTAGAAATGACTAAGGAGCATGAAGGGAGAGCATTGCACATTGGCGGGGAGGGGGGACAGTCCCACCCCTCACCTTGGGCTCTCCTCCCCCTCCAGCATCTATCACTGGCAGGCTGCAGTGGCAGCAACACATACCTCCATCCACCGTGGTGGTCTCTGATCTCTAAGTGCTTCACACAACTTCCTGTTTAAACAGGAAGTAGTGTGAAGCCCTTAGAGATCGGAACCTCCGGCAGTGAATGGAGGTATGTGTACTTCCTGCTGCCGCTGCTGCCACTGATAGATGCTGGAGGGGGAGCGCTGAGAGGAGAGCCCAAGGTGAGGAAGAGGGGGAACTGTCCCCCCTCTCCGCCGATGTACAATACTCTCCCCCATGCTGCGACCCCTCCTGCCCCCCCCCCCCCCGGGCACCCAGGGGGGCCATTCAAATTCTTGCAGGGGGGGCCGGTGACTTCTAGTTACACTATAGCTCCCAACTGTCCCTCTTTTGGAGCCTTGTCCCTCTGTCCCTTTTTCCTCCTCATTTGTCCCTCTTTCAGGACTTTGTTCCATTTTTCTATGTAAATATATGTATTTCTCTACTAAAAATGTGTTTGATTGCTTTATTCCCATCTTTTAAATTGATATATTTCTTATTTTCAAATGTTACTATGAAGGAAAATGTACCAGGATACAAAGGACCAGGGTGGATTGAATTATAAAACAACATATTTTTCTTATGAAATCTTTATGGTACACGGGACTAAGGGTGTGATGGAAGCGTGATCAGGGGGGTGTCAGGGGCGTGGCTTAAGTGTCCCTCTTTCTCATCTCAAAAAGTTGGGAGGTATGTTACCCCTGCATGCTGCTTGTGGTGGTAAATGCGTCCCTGGCTGGAGCCCAGTGCCAGTGTATTAAAGCCATACCTTTCTCTTCCTACCAGCATGAGAGCAGTATAAAAAACATTATTAGAAGGTCAGAAATAGATCAGATGGCTAATCTTCTTTATAATTGTTCTAAACCCCACAGAGGACAATTTCCGTCCTGATTTCCTGCAGTGGGCAGAGGATGTGACCGCTGATATGAAATTATCTCGTTATTATTCAGGATTGATAAACAAACCAGGCATGGGAGGTCTCATGGGAATCCCAGACCCGTCCTAAACACGCTGCTTGCGGTGTATTAGGAGAGATGCACTCGTTCCGAGACGCTTTAATAAGCTTGGCACTTCATGCTGCTAATGAGTCCATTAAAAAGCCATCTCTGTAAAACAGGAGTGAAAAGCAGAAAAACATCGGCATGCTTGTCTCTGTAATACTGCTACACTATTGTATAGAAGGCTTCTTACCAAAATTCACCCCTGGCCAGAGCAGAATCATCCACTAGGCAGCTTGGCAGGTGCAAGGGGCCTGGAGGGTGTCAAGGGGCCCAACTTCAACTTTCTCTGATGCCTCTGCCATCTCAGATTACCAAGGGGGAGCCAAACCTACTACCTTGCCTAGGGAACCATTTCATCTTAAAGCAGACCTGAACTCAGAAACTCAGAACTTCCTCTCTTCTCTAAAAGATAAGTAACAGCATAATGACCTTTAAAGAAAAAAAATATTTGTTACAGCTGATACAAATCCTGCAATAAATGTGTAGTGTGTCTACTCTCTGCTTTTATGAAAGCAGGGTAAACATCCTGTGTTTACTAATTAGCTTTCTGCTGTGGCAGTCAGCTGACACAGCTGAGGGATCAAATTACAACTTGTGCTTAGTTACAAATGAGGGTGAATTAAACAGGCTAAACTCTCTAAATACATACAGGGTGGATTTCTCTCTGTTTTCCATCTGTCCTGTGCAAGAGTTCAGGTCTACTTTAACTACCTAAAGACCGCCCCACGCCAACGGGCGTGGCAGCGGCGGCAGCCCCAGGACCGCCTAATGCCAATTGGCTTTAACTCCTGGGGCTGGCTACTGCAAGAGATCGTGCGCAGGCTGTGCGCGCATCTCCTGCTTGAGGGGCGGAGTTCCGCTCCGCCTTCAGTCTCCGAGCGGCCTGCCTTCAGTCTCCGCCGTCTTTTCAGTTAATACAGCGCTGCGATCAGCAGCAGCACTGTACTGGACAGCCGTGTGACACGGCTGTCCCCCTGGGATACGAGAGCGATCGGCTCTCATAGGCTGAAGCCTATGACAGCCGGTCGCCAGGATTGGCTGGCTGGAGGGAGGGAGGGGTTTACAAAAAAAAAATAATAAATAGTAAAAAATAATTTAAAAAAAAGAAACAAATATTTATTTAAAAATAAATAAACACTAGGGGGGCAATCAGACCCCACCAACAGAGAACTCTGTTGGTGGGAAGAAAAGGGGGAGGGAATCACTTGTCTGCTGAGTTGTGTGGCCCTGCAGCTTGGCCTTAAAGCTACAGTGGCCAATTACACTAAATATGGCCTGGTCTTTAGGGGGGTTAGCACTGTGGTCCTCAAGTGGTTAATCCAGCTCTGCCTCTGGTTAATGATGAGCATGAATTTCTCATAAGTTGCAAAACCGTAATGCGAAATATTGGAAAAATTATAATCCTGTTCGTGATTGTAATCAGAAAGTGTCATTTTGCAATTATGTGTAATTCGCACCAACTTTAATGGTTATTACCGTAGCAAAGCCCCATGCTATTATCACCAAAATTGCTACATATGATACGAGTATTGTGAGAAGTCACCATTTTTTCAAAAAGACCTTGAAGTTTTTGAGAAAATCCATTTTTAAAATTCGGAGGAAAAATGTTTTTTAAACTCAGTAAAATTATAGTTTGGTAAACTTTAGAGGGAACCTAAAGTGATACTATTATCCCCAGTTTAATTTACCTGGGACTTCTTCCAGCTACCTGTAGTCGCCCTGGTCCCTCGCTGTCTTTTTCAGCATGTATAGGGGTTTCGCTATTAACCGCTAAAGTTGGCATGAAATTACGCATAATTACGCAAAATTATGAATGGATTATGTGAAACAGGGGTGTAACTAGAAATCACTGGGCCCTCCTGCAAAACCTTGGATGGGGCCCCCTCCCGCCAAACCCCCCCCCCCCCCCCCCCATGCAGATACATACAGTGAAGCACTGCACACATTTTCTCTATCAATTACATTAGCTTCTGTGATAAAACGTGCATGTTTTCACACATACAGACACACATGGTGTGCAGAAACCGCATGCAGAAAGCCAACAGGTGAGCCTTAGCTTATTTCACTCACTCTGTCCATCCCTGATGGAGCAGAACTGGCTCTGCAGACTTCTCCAGCATCACTACAGTACACATCACTTGGGGAGGGGTAAAGAGGTTGGGGGCGGGGCTCTGCAGACTTCTCCAGCTTCACTACAGTATACATCACTTGGGGAGGGGTAAAGAGGTTGGGGGCGGGGCTCTGCAGACTCCTCCAGCTTCACTACAGTATACATCACTTGGGGAGGGGTAAAAAGGTTGGGGGCTGGGCATTGTACAGAAAAGCCTACTGCATACTGAATAGGGAAAGTCTACAAATCTTTGTCTACAAAACTTTGTATGGTTCCTTATCAGTGGCTGAGCAGATGCAGTCATTAGAACAATTGTACAGAGAGCAGAAAGCTTTTTCTCTCAGTGCCCTTAGTTGTCAGTCTCTAAGGACAGGGCCCCCTGTGGCTTCTGGCCCCCCTGCCGCTGCATCCCTTGCAGGGTCTACTGTTACGCCCCTGATTTGAAATCAACAACATTTTGAAATCATAATTACATGTGGTTGTAATTGCTAAATTTTACGCAAAATTTCGTATGAATGTAATTTGCAAATTACAATAATGACTACCTCTGGTAAAAGGGCTTGATGTATTCATTGCACTGGGGAGCTAACAGACTGAAATACATATAGTGATGATTACTGTCTACAATTCGGACACTAGAATTTTGATTTTCTAAGCTGTGAGACTGGCAACCCCTTAGTCTAGAGCTGTCGCAGTTGCCTAGGCACATCATAAATGGTAGCTGAACAGACACACATGCCAGAAATCTATATATTTCATCTAATTTGAATACATTGCCAGGGCCGGATTACCAACCCAGCAACAGATTGGGGCCCAGCAGTGGTCTAGGGGGCCAAAGGGATTTATTGTCCCTGTCCATGTGGAATTGACTATTTATACATCATGCACAGGAAGTCAGAGAGGCAGAGAGCTGGCTGTCGCTATGGTAGAATATCGGCAAATGTACCGATATTCTACTATCGGCTATTTCCCATCACCTAAATGTTATGGCGCCTTTATTTTGCGCATGCCTCTCACCTCAGGTTTTTTAACCCTTACTCTAATGTAAAGTCATTCCTCATCCTTCACCCAAACCTCTGAACCCTATCTAAAACCATTTACTTTAACTGATGCTCACACCCCAGGCCCACAGCTGAATGCTCACACCCCAGGCCCACAGCTGAATGCTCGCACCCAAGGCCCACAGCTGAATGCTCACACCCCAGGCCCACAGCTGAATGCTCACACCCCAGGCCCACAGCTAAATGGGCACCTCAGGCCCACAGCTGAATGCTCACACCCAAGGCCCACAGCTGAATGCTCACACCCCAGGCCCACAGCTGAATGCTCGCACCCAAGGCCCACAGCTGAATGCTCCCACCCCAGGCCCACAGCTGAATGCTCACACCCCAGGCCCACAGCTAAATGGGCACCTCAGGCCCACAGCTGAATGCTCACACCCAAGGCCCACAGCTGAATGCTCACACCCCAGGCCCACAGCTGAATGCTCACACCCCAGGCCCACAGCTGAATGCTCACACCCCAGGCCCACAGCTGAATGCTCGCACCCCAGGCCCACAGCTGAATGCTCGCACCCCGGGCCCACAGCTGAATGCTCACACCCCAGGCCCACAGCTGAATGCTCACACCCCAGGCCCACAGCTGAATGCTCACACCCCAGGCCCACAGCTGAATGCTCACACCCCAGGCCCACAGCTTAATGCTCACACCCCAGGCCCACAGCTGAATGCCTATTATTGTGCCAGGTGCATCAACTGGGTGCTGTCCTATGGTGGTGGTATCAGCTTATAGTTTATCATTTGTGTGCCTGTGCATTCCTATATAATTTATACACCTGTATATATCACTCCGGTAAGCTAACACTTTGATGCGTCATTGGTGGAGGTAATAACACAATGTAGCGCTGCGCTCAGCGATACCATCTTGCGGTGGGAGTCGACCCTCCCGGACTCCCTTTTCATCATCTGTGGAGACTTCAACAGCGCGAACCTCCGCTTGGAGATGCCCCGCTACAAACAGCATATTACTTGCCCTACCAGAAACCAAAACACCCTGGACCACTGCTACACAGTCCTCAAGGACGCGTACAAACCCATTCGAAAGGCCCCCCTTGGTAACTCTGACCACTGCCTAATCCACCTAATACCTACCTACAGAAGGCACCTTGAGTCATCCAAGCCGGTCCTCAGGACTGTCAGAAAGTGGACGGAGGAAGCCAAGCTGCAGCTGACGGCCTGTTTTGAGTGCACTGACTGGGATGCCCTCGCGTCACCCTGCGTGGAGAAATGGACAGAGAATGTCACCTCCTACATCAGCTTCTGTGAGGAGCTGTGCATCCCCACAAAGTCCTTCAGGGACTACCCTAACGACAAGCCATGGTTCAATGGCAAGCTGCGCCGGCTCCGGAAAATCAAAGAGGCAGCACACAAGTCTGGAACGCCAGACGAGTTCAAAGTAGCCAGATACACCCTGAAGCGCGAAATTAGTGCTGCAAAGAAGGAATACTCGAACAAGCTGGGCCACAGCCTCCGGTCAAACAACACACGGGAAGTTTGGCGAGGCCTTAGAGCTGCCACTAACCTCAAACCTCCCCCTCAACAAGCGCCCCCAAGCCTCGATCTAGCCGAAAGACTCAACGAATTCTACTGTAGGTTTGAACTCCAACCCATCCCTTCAGGAAACCAGGCGACCACCCCCGGAGTACCCCAGGCCCTTGCATCCACTCCCAGAACAGACTGTGTCTTCCCAGCACCAATCGCAATCCAGGTGTCTGATGTACACAAGCACCTCCGGAAGCTGAACCCCAGGAAAGCCTCCGGCCCGGATGGAGTGTCTTCTATGTGCCTGAAAACCTGTGCTAGCCAGCTGGCCCCTGTACTGACCTCTATATTCCAGAAATCCCTGTCGGTAGGCATAGTACCCTCCTGCCTCAAAAGGTCCACCATCATTCCGGTGCCCAAAAAAACAGGAGTAATGGATCTCAACAACTACAGACCCGTGGCCCTTACTCCAACTGTTATGAAGATTTTCGAAAAACTAATCCTCAAGCACCTGAAAGACTCTACTGATGCTCTCCTAGATCCACTTCAATTCGCATACAGAGCAAACAGGTCCATAGAGGATGCCATCAACACCAGCCTGGCATTCATCATGGAACATCTGGACAGACCAAACACCTACGCCAGGCTCCTCTTCCTAGACTTCAGCTCTGCTTTTAATACAATCTGCCCGAACATCCTGCACGACAACCTAGCGCGACTAGGGATTGATCTTACGCTGTGTGCTTGGGTCAAGGACTTCCTCACTAACAGGACGCAACAAGTCAAACTCGGCAGCTGCCTCTCCCGAGTGAGGACCACAAATATTGGTGCCCCCCAAGGATGCGTACTGTCTCCGATCCTTTTCTCCCTGTATACAAACAGCTGTACCCCTACTGCCGACCGTGTTAAGGTCATCAAATTCGCAGATGACACTACCATCCTTGGCCTCATCGACAGTGATGACGAACGGGCCTACCGCAGCGAGGTCGAGCGTATCTGCAACTGGTGTAAGGACAACAATCTCGTCCTAAACGCAGCAAAGACTGTCAAATTGGTTGTGGACTTCAGAAAGCGCCTCCCCCCTCTAAATCCGGTCTACATCGAAGGCACCGAAGTCACAAGAGTATCAAGTGTCCGCTTTCTGGGCACCACCATCACCAATGACTTGAGATGGAGCGAAAACACCACTAAATGCCAAAAGAAGGCTCAGCAACGGCTGTTCTTCCTAAGACAACTAAGGAAGTTTGGTATGCCGCAGGAGCTGTTGTCAAGTTTCTACACGGCAACCATCGAGTCTATCCTTTGCTCCTCCATCATCGTTTGGTACGGTGGAGCCACGTCTAGTGACAAGTACAAGCTACAAAGGGTCATAAATGCCGCGGAAAAGATTATAGGTACTCCCTTACCACCACTGGACCTCCTCTACGAATCCAGGATGAGAACCAGGGCAAACAGGATCACGAATGATCCTCGCCACCCCGGCAGTCACTTCTTCAACCGCATGCGCTCAGGCCGTCGCTACAGATCTATTCCCGCCAAAACTTCCAGGCACAGAAACTCCTTCTACCCTCAAGCAGTGCTCCTTCTGAACTCCAACTGTACTCGTGCACAGCACACAGCGTAGCCCCCTAGGATGACTGTCACCTAGGCCAAAATAGCTTGTATAGTCTTATTTTATGTTTGCTCATTGCATGTTTGCTGTTTTTGTTTTGTTTTTTGCACTACTATGGTCAATGACTTTCTCTTTGTAAATTTCTTCTCTCTTTATTTTCTCCCTGCACTATGCACTTGTACTATACTACATGCCGATGTGTACCACAAACAATTCCGGGTGCGGCAACCACCGCACTTGGCGAAATAAATATGATTCTGATTCTGATTCTGAAGATTTTGTACACAAGTTAATTGGCATGTCTTATCTGAGGCAAGGCCATATGTATACTTTTTCTGCCTCAAGGCCAACTTGCTCCCCTTCTATGTGCAACATCCCCCTCCTATTCCTTTCGCAGCCCCCTATTCCATTCACGTATAGAAGCCCTCTTAAAGGGGAACTTCAGCCTAAACAAACATACTGTCATTAGGTTACATTAGTTATGTTAATTAAATAGATGGGTAATATAATTTTTTACCTACCCTGTTTTAAAAGAACAGGCAAATGTTTGTGATTCATGGGGGCTGCCATCTTTGTCATGGGGCAGCCATCTTTTTGGTTGAAAGGAGGTGACAGAGAGCATAAGACACAATTCCAACTGTCCTGTGTCCTGATAACCCCTCCCAGCTGCACACGCTAGGCTTCAAATGTCAAATTCAACATGTAAAAAAAAAATTGCACCAAAACAGCAGAATGAGAACAACAACATCAGAAATCCCATCATGCTTTGCACAGCAAAAATCAATTAACCCTTCGCACACTCACATGCAAATGTTCAAACAAATGCATTCACAGATTTGCTTTGCACAGCATCAGGGGAAAAATGCCTGGGCAGTTTTCTTCTGTGCAGTTAAAAATGAGGCTTGTATAAGAGAAACAAAGTTCTGATGCTGTGATACTGTTAAAGAAACACCAAGCTTTTTCATTGCTGCTGAGTCAATTTTTAGTCTGGAGGTTCAGTTCGGCCTATCTGGACGAGCTTCCTCGTCCAGATAAGCACTGCTGCTGCCGCCGCCCCCGCGCGCGCTCCCGCTGCCCGCCGCTAGCCCCCCGATCAGTGAATGGGAATATAATTCCCATTCACCGATCTATCTTCCCCGCAGAAATACCGACGCTTTCTCTCCAGTGAAACAAAAGTTTGCTTTCCTAAAACAAATACTCCAGAGAGCGCAGTATTTCTGCCCCCAACATCTCCCCTGCTTTTAAGTTCCTGGATACGAGATCGTTCGCATCCAGGACTTTTTTCACTGTGGCCATCTTGTGGCCAAATAGTAAACTGCACCACAATACATTTTTAATAAAAAAAAAAAAAGTATTTTACATTTAAAATTAACAGTTTCCCTCCCACACCAAAAATTACCCACATACACTTTTTTTTTTAAATAAAAATAAAAATAAAAAATACAATTAAAAAAAAACAAAAACAGCATAAATAGTTACCCAAGGGTCTGAAATTTTTAAATATGCATGTCAAGAGAATATGTTATTATATTATTTAAAATTATGAGCTTATAAATAGTGATGGACGCAAATTGAAAAAATGCACCTTTATTTCTAAATGAAATATCGGCACCATAAATTGTGATAGGGACATCGTTTAAACGGTGTAATAACTGGGACAGATGGGCAAATAAAATACATGAGTTTTAATTACGGTAGCGTATATTAATTTCAAACTATAATGGCCAAAAACTGAGAAATAATGAATTTTTTTCATTTCTTTCTTAATCTTCCTGTTAAAATAGATTTAGAAAAAAATAATTCTTAGCAAAATGTAGCACCCAAAGAAAGCCTAATTAGTGGCGGAAAAAACAAGATATAGATCAATTCATTGTGATAAGTAGCAATAAAGTTATAGGCGAATGAATGGGAGGTGAACGTTGCTCGGATGCATGAGATTTTCGGACTGCGGTGCTGAACCGGTTAAGTTATATACAAATACCTTGGGCAGCAGCTCCCTATTTCCATGTGTTGCTCCTTATTTGCTAACTCTATATTCCATTTGGAGCCTCTTCTTCCATATGCAGCAATCTCTCTTCCATGTCCAGCCGCCCCTTGCCAAGCTACCACACAAGGCCCAAGCCTTTGTGGTCTTTCAGGAAATCCGGTCCTGATCTGAGGACTGCTTACTTTGGCAGGTGATGGACTGGCCATTCTCTTAATCGCAGACAATACTCATTATTGACTATAATTTATACACCGTTTTGAAAAGCAGAGCACTGGCACCCAAATCATATACCTGCTTCCGCAGGGCTGCTCCTTTATAGTGACTGTACTGTGGTGCCAAAACGCTCAAGGCCAAGATTAGCTGCTTTCCATGTTCAACAACCACCATCGTCTACCTGCCTCTCAGGACACCTTTCGAGTGATAGTTTTCTGTCTTATCTATTCTTACATTGAAGCTATGTCACTTTCTGTCATCACATGTGCTGCTTCTCCTTTACATTTTCGGTAGAGTTGACTGATTCTACTAAGGTGCGATCCTTCATCCTATATCTTGTTACGGTGCTACTAGTGCCAGCATAGCATTACATTCTGATCTAGAGCTAAATGCAGAGTTGGGGGTGAGAGTTGAATGCCAGTATGTCTGGAATCCAGAGCTATAGGGTCATGTGCAGGTCTCCTGTCAGGTGATCAGAACTCTCCAGGAACTCTGGTCGCACCATGTGGGGTCCAGTTACTCCTCAGAGGGACATCAGCAGGTGGGTGAGGAGGACTATATGGCTCATTTCTCTGCTAGCACATCCTAGATCAGCCATATATGACCTTTACTACTGTGTGGGTCTTGGTACCATTGTTTGACTGAATAGAAATGAGCAGTGATTTTTTTTCTTTTCTATTTTCTTTTGTTTATTAATATATGAAATTGATTTTTTTTAAGCCAGTTGTTGCTATGACTTTTAAGTTTGTATCTTGATCAGATTTTGCTGTAAAAGTAAAGGTAAGTCCACATGGACCAATGAGGCTTTATAATCAATAGTCACCAATGAAGGAGACTCAGCTTCTCCAATGTTTTACTACTTACTGCACCTTGTGCAGTATAATCACGGCCCGGGAAAAGTTCACTTGAAGTCCCAGGGCCGTAAATACACGACCTCGGCGGTGGGCGGCCGCCGCGTGCTCCCGTTGCCGCCCGTTAGCGGGAAGATGAATGAATGGGAATGCAGTTCCCATTCATTAATCTAAGTCCCCGTGGCAATGAACACTGGCATCTACTGTATTAGATGCCTCCTTCATTGTATCTTCCTGTTGTTACAGTGCCACGCATTACTTATAATAATGAGTGAGGACATCTTGTGGCCAAATTGTAAAACTACATCTAAATACAATTTATTTATAAAAAAATATTAACACATGTATCTAAAATTAACTATTTCCTCCCACACTCTCCCATAGTACCCAAACATATTTTTTTGTTTAGAAAAAAATATTTACATAACAAAATACATAAATAGTTACCTTAGGGACTGAACTTTTTTTAATAGGTATGTCAAGAGGGTATATTACTGATATTTTTTTAATTTACAGGCTTGTAAGTAGTGGTGGACGCAAAACTGAAAAATCGCACCTTTATTTCCAAATAAAATATTTGCGCTATACATTGTACTAGGGAAATATTTCAAACGATGCAATAACCGAGACAAATGGGCAAATAAAATGTGTGGGTTTTAGCCACAACATTTTATTGTAACACTATAATGGCCGAAAAGGCGAAAACTGAGAAATAATTATTTTTTTTCAATTTTTTTCTTATTATTCAAATTAAAATGCGTTTAGAATAAAATAATTCTTAGCATATTGTACCTCCCAAAGAAAGCCTAATTGGTGGTGAAAAAAATAAGACATAGATCATTTCATTGTGATGTGTAGTGATTAAGTTATTGGCAAAAGAATGGGAGGAGTGCTGACAGGTGAAAATTGCTGTGGTCCTAGAGGGGTAAAAATCCCTCAGTGGTCAAGTGGTTAAATCATGTTTTCCACAAAAGTAGCGAACTATGCATTCATTCCTGTAAAACCTGCTAGTCAAAGCAGTAGGTGGAGCTCCAAGGATAAAATAATTATTTGTAATATTTCATACGTTCCCAATGATAAAAATATTGTTCAGTATTAAGTAAAACATACAAAAATTCCCTCCTCACCCCTCTGGATGGCATGTATGTTTCTCAGCCTTGAGTTCATTAGCAGAGTTGTGGAAGTCTGAGGGTGCTGCATAGTATCTTAGCTGTTCCCAGCACTCTCCTGGACAGAGAGTTCTGATGTGGTTCCTGGGATCTGTTGGTGCCACTCCTCCAGCTTGGGAGTCACCACCCTGAGTGTTCCTACCTACCACTACTGGGACCACTATGGCCTTCACTTTCCATATCCTCTATAGCTCCTCTTTTGGATCCATCTGAAAATGGCGCCTGCGAATAATGGCGCACGGTGTTGCCGCTAATCCATTTGCCGCTTATCGCTATTTAACGTTAAAGCCTTATTGTTATTTAACGTTAAAGCCTTATTGTTATTTAACGTTAACACACAGAACCCTCTCTGTACCTATCCCAACCCTAACCCCCCCCCCCCTGGTGGTGCCTAACCCTACGACCCCCCTGGTGGTGCCTAGCCCTACGACCCCCCTGGTGGTGCCTAACCCTAAGACCCCCCCTGGTGGTGCCTAACCCTAAGACCCCCCCTGGTGGTGCCTAACCCTAAGACCCCCTGGTGGTGCCTAACCCTAAGACTCCCCCGGTTGGTGCCTAACACTAACCACCCCCCTGGTGGTGCCTAACCCTAAGACCCCCCTGGTGGTGCCTAACCCTAAGACCCCTCTGGAGGTGCCTAACCGTAAGACCCCTCTGGAGGTGCCTTAACCCTAAGACCTCCCTGGTGGTGCCTAACCCTAAATCTCCCCTGATGGTGCCTAACCCTAAACTTGACAGTGTTACATTAAATCCATTCACCGGTTTGCAGTTAAATAACGTCTGCAGTTTGGCTTATGTAGGGCGCTATTGATAAATAACATTACTGTGCGCAATAACGTCTGCTGTTTGGCAAATGAACGGCACTATTGATAAATAACGTTAGTGTGTGCCACTATTGATAAATAACGTTAGTGTGTGCCGTTTTTCTTTTTTCTTCCCTGTGCACCATTATTATGCAGTACTAACGATAAATAGCGATAAGTGTATCTTTTTAATGCGGCGCCATTTTTATGCATAGGCGCTGTGCTCCATTATTCACTGATCCGCCTCCCTGATACTTGGAGTTGCATTCATAAATTCAGGGATTTTTTTGAAAATCAGGAGATAGCTTTAAAAAACCAGGAGATACTTGAGAAATGCCTTAGAAAATTGGAGATACTGGCCTTAGTAAACCAGGAGATCCTTGGAGAAGTCTTAGTAAACACGTAGATGTTTGCCGATGCCTTACTAATCCAAGCCTTTAACATACAAGTTCTCACCGGGTTTAATATTATTTATTACACTCATTGTAATAAATCACTTGTAATTTCATCCTCGTGTTTTGTGTTGAAGGTTTTGCCTCTACATGACTAATTACTGGGCACAAACCTCTTTAATTTTCTTAGACAGGTTGTCAAAAAATCAGAGGCCCTTCCTAGTGCCAGGTGCGCCAGGAAAAAGTTACATCATCGAAAATACAGGCCTCATCGACAGCTTGGCGGATATACATCAGTTACATAATGACTAACATCGATGATCTCTCTCCGGTGGTGGTGGTGAAGGTGAAGGTCCTGACATCTTGGGATATCTTGGCTTCCAAATGCATGAGTGACAACACTTGGAGGTTCACAATAACAAAGGAACCCATATATTCCAAAAATATATACAGCATTAGGTGTCTCAAGAAACAGGCACATCCATATTGGTGTTGGCAATTCATATCTTTGGAATTTGGGAGATCATTGCAGAGGAACCTGGCATGATGATTTGGGTGCAAGCAACAGAGACCACCATCATAGTTGGGCAAGCTTGCTATAGTGCGGTTCGCTGGGTGATCCTGATGGGTTGACTGCTTCCCCTGCAGTTTTATGCAGAGACTAGGTGGACCAAGCTCATTAATATAACTGGCTCTAGTCACTCACAACCCCCCTCCCAACCCCAATGACCGCCGCTGCATATAAGCACGCCCACCCGCCTGCCCACCCTGGCCCCGTCTTCCTCCTGCCCCAACGGCTACACATGCGCAGTAGCTAAATCACACGGACACAGGGACAGGAGGATGATGCAGGGATAGAAGGGTTTTATTATATAGGGTTCCAGCTGGTCTGCTCTCTACTATTCTGGCAGTTGGACTGAGCAACTGACATTCAGCTTGTAATTCTTGTTAAAATAAAGAAAGACTCACTGATGTGGCTGTGCTTGTTATAAGGGAGACATGCCTGTACTAGTTATAGGGGAAACATGGCTGCACTTGTGATAGGGGAGACATGGCTGTACTAGTTATAGGGGAAACATGGCTGCACTTGTTATAGAGAAGAGATGGCTGCACTTGTTATAGGGTAGACATGGCTGCAGGGCCGGGACAAGGTCCACTATCAACAGAGGCTGAGCTGCCTAGATGCGCCCCCCCCCCCCCCCCACCATATTAGACTATGACTATGGTAGGATTAGAGTGTGAGCTCCTCTGAGGACAGTCAGTGACATGAATATGTACTCTGCAATGTGCTGCAGAAGATGTCAGTGCTATATAAATATATAATAATAATAATATGGTAGGACATTACACTATGACTATGGTAGGATTAGATTGTGAGCTCCTCTAAAGGAACAGTCAGTCACATGACTATGTACTCTGTAATGTGCTGCAGAAGATGTCAGTGCTGTATAAATACATAATAATAATATGGTAAGACATTAGGCTATGACTATGGTAGGATTAGATTGTGAGCTCCTCTAAAGGAACAGTCAGTCACATGACTATGTACTCTGTAAAGTACTGCAGAAGATGTTAGTGCTATATAAATACATAATAATATGGTAGGACATTAGACTATGACTATGGCAGGATTAGATTGTGAGCTCCTCTGAGGACAGTCACTGACATGACTATGTGCTCTGTAATGTGCTGCAGAAGATGTCAGTGCTATATAAATACATAATAATATGGTAGGACATTAGACTATGACTATGGTAGGATTAGAGTGTGAGCTCCTCTGAGGACAGTCAGTGACATGACTATGTACTCTGTAAAGTACTGCAAGAGAGGTTAGTGCTATATAAATACATAATAATATGGTAGGACATTAGACTATGGCTATGGTAGGATTAGAGTGTGAGCTCCTCTGAGGACTGTCAGTGACATGACTATGTACTCTGTAATGTGCTGCAGAAGATGTCAGTGCTATATAAATACATAATAATAATATGGTAGGACATTAGACTATGACTATGCTAGGATTAGAGTGTGAGCTCCTCTGAGGACTGTCAGTGACATGACTATGTACTCTGTAATGTGCTGCAGAAGATGTCAGTGCTATATAAATACATAATAATAATATGGTAGGACATTAGACTATGACTATGCTAGGATTAGATTGTGAGCTCATCTGAGGACAGTCAGTGGCATGACTATGTACTCTGTAATGTGCTGCAGAAGATGTCAGTGCTATATAAATACATAATAATAATATGGTAGGACATTAGACTATGACTATGGTAGGATTAGAGTGTGAGCTCCTCTGAGGACAGTCAGTGACATGACTATGTACTCTGTAATGTGCTGCAGAAGATGTCACTGCTATATAAATACATAATAATATGGTAGGACATTAGACTAGGACTATGGTAGGATTAGAGTGTGAGCTCCTCTGAGGACAGTCAGTGACATGACTATGTACTCTGTAATGTGCTGCAGAAGATGTCAGTGCTATATAAATACATAATAATAATATGGTAGGACATTACACTATGACTATGGTAAGGATTAGATTGTGAGCTCCTCTGAGGACAGTCAGTTACATGACCATGTACTCTGTAAAGTGCTGCAGAAGATATCACTGCTATATAAATACATAATATGGTAGAGACATTACACTATGACTATTGTAGGATTACAGTTTAAGCTCTGAGGATAATCAGCAGTATTGATATATACTCTGTAACATGCTATGGAGGGCATCAGCACTATATAAATACTTAAAGTGGCCATGAATTATACATTTCTCCAGACAATTGATTATCTGATTTGATAACATTGATCAGAAATGATTGTTCAGGTCCACTAATGGAAGGAAAGCTGCTATCCAATTTGCTCATTAACAGAATTAATACAGACTGATTCCATCAATTTGATCAAATTGGATATACTGGTTCATTAGTGGTCCAGGACAACTGATTGTCTGGTGAATTGTATCGGTAGTGGCCACTTTAAAACAGACCTGAATTTCCTCTCTGCTCTAAAAGATAGGCAATAGCATAAGAACCTTCATAGAAAATTTTTTTTGTTGCAGCTGATACAAATCCTGCAATAAATCTGCACTTTCTACTTCCTGCTTTCATGGAAGCAGACATATTGCTAACATCCTGTGCTTTCAGATGAGCTTATCTGCCTCATCTTCCATGTCAATCAGGTGGCACAGGGGAGAGACCAAATTAACACTTGTGATTAGTCATAGATGAGAGGGAATTAGACAGGCTAAGCTCTCTAAATGCATGCAGGGTGCATTTCTCTGTGTTTTCCGTCTGTCCCGTGCAAGAGTTCAGGTCCACTTTAAAAGTGAAACATTGATGGGATGCAGGGGCGTAGCAATAGGGGTTGCAGAGGTTGTGACCGCATCGGGCCCTTGGGCCAGAGGGGCCCCAAAGGGCCGTTCCTCAAGTACAGTATTAGCTCTCTATTGGTCCTGTGCCCATAATAATCACTTCTATAGATACTTTGAGTAGTGGTAATCATTAACAAACTGCTCC
>NC_090646.1:652010866-652038366 GCF_040937935.1 Hyperolius riggenbachi
ACAGGTCTGTGGACAGGAGAAGGGGAGGGGGGTGGACACACAGAGAAGGGGAGAAGATGGACAGAGGGCAGGGAGTGGACAGAGAAGGGAAGAGGGACGAGCAGAGAAGGGAAGAGGGACGAGCAGAGAGCAGAAATGTTTGCACGTAATACCCACATGCTGCAATCATATACTTTATGTCATATATTTCACCTATATGTTCATCTGTACACTTTGAAAGAAAAGGTCGCACAGTGAAAGAAAGCATTCCCAGAAGATAAGTGCAGCTGTTTAGTGCCGAGTGCAGGAGGATCATATTGCCTTTCAATCACACTGTCTGCAAAGTTACTGAGCTGTGCTGAGCCAAAAGCTTCCAATGTGATCACTGTGCAGCACTACGGAACAGCCAGCCTATAATGGGCAGCACGTTATAGCCAGTATGTGTGCTCTATACACATATCTGGCAGTGGCACCCATGTCCCCTCTCTCTCATCTACCTGTCTCCCTGCAAGGCTGCCTCCCATCCAACAGAGCGATCCATCTCTGCTCTGCTTCCAGGACCCCGCTGCCCGCTGAGAGGGGGCGTGTCGCTCCTGGCCCCGCCCCTTTTGCGATCCGAATCGTTCATTTTGATGATTCGGATGATCGACTCATAAAATAGATTCGGATCAAAGATCCGAATCGTTCATGATCCGGACAACACTAATCTGCAGCTACCGTAGCGTGGATCACCCGCCCCAGCTCTCCTGCCTCTCATCAGGCACCGGCCAGTGAGCCCAGCGTGAACACAGTCAGCGGGGATGGTGGGCGGCAAGCCAGGCAATACACAGACCTGCTCCTTGCGCCCCACCCACACTGCAGTTAGCTCCGCCCAGAGGCTCCAGCCTTGTGAGCCTATGTGTCGGCCCGGCCCTGCATGGCTGTACTAGTTATAGAAGAGACATGGCTGCACTTGTTATAGGGGAGACATGGCTGCATTTGTGATAGGGGAGACATGGCTGTACTAGTTATAGGGGAACATGGCTGCACTTGTTATAGAGAAGAGGTGGCTGCACTTGTTATAGGGTAGACATGGCTGTACTAGTTATAGGAGAGACATGGCTGCACTTGTTATAGGGGAGACATGGCTGTACTAGTTATAGGAGAGACATGGCTGCACTTGTTATAGGGGAGACATGGCTGTACTAGTTATAGCGGAGACATGACTGTACTAGTTATAGGGGAGACATGGCTGTACTAGTTATCGAGGAGACATGGCTGTACTAGTTATAGAGGAGACATGGCTACACTTGTTATAGGGAGACATGGCTGCACTTGTCATAGCGGAGAGATGGCTGCACTTGTTATAGGGGAGAGATGGCTGTACTTGTTATAGGGGAGACATGGCTGCACTTGTTATAGAGGAGAGATGGCTGTACTTGTTATAGGGGAGACATGGCTGCACTTGTTATAGAGGAGAAATGGCTGCACTTGTTATAGAGGAGAGATGGCTGCACTTGTTATAGGGGAGACATGGCTGCATTTGTTATAGGGGAGACATGGCTGCACTTGTTATAGAGGAGAGATGGCTGCACTTGTTATAGAGAAGAGATGGCTGCACTTGTTATAGGGGAGACATGGCTGCATTTGTTATAGGGGAGACATGGCTGCATTTGTTATAGGGGAGACATGGCTGCACTTGTTATAGGGGAGACATGGCTGCACTTGTTATAGGGGAGACATGGCTGCACTGGTTATAGAGGAGACATGGCTGCACTGGTTATAGAGGAGAGATGGCTGTACTTGTTATAGAGGAGACATGGCTGCACTTGTTATAGAGGAGAGATGGCTGCACTGGTTATAGAGGAGACATGGCTGCACTGGTTATAGAGGAGAGATGGCTGCACTTGTTATAGAGGAGACATAGCTGCACTTGTTATAGAGGAGACATGGCTGCACTTTTTATAGAGGAGACATGGCTACACTTGTTATAGAGGAGACATGGCTGCACTTGTTATAGAGGAGACATGGCTGCACTTGTTATAGAGGAGACATGGCTGCACTTGTTATAGAGGAGACATGGCTGCACTTGTTATAGAGGAGACATGGCTGCACTTGTTATAGAGGAGAGATGGCTGTACTTGTTATAGAGGAGACATAGCTGCACTGGTTATAGAGGAGAGATGGCTGCACTTGTTATAGGGGAGACATGGCTGTACTTGTTATAGAGGAGACATGGCTGTACTTGTTATAGAGGAGACATAGCTGCACTGGTTATAGAGGAGAGATGGCTGCACTTGTTATAGGGGAGACATGGCTGTACTTGTTATAGAGGAGACATGGCTGCACTTTTTATAGAGGAGACATGGCTGCACTTGTTATAGAGAAGAGATGGCTGCACTTGTTATAGAGGAGACATGGCTGCACTTGTTATAGAGGAGAGATGGCTGCACTTGTTATAGGGGAGACATGGCTGTACTAGTTATAGAAGAGACATGGCTACACTTGTTAAAGGGGAGACATGGCTGCACTTGTTATAGAGGAGACATGGCTGCACTTGTTATAGAGAAGAGATGGCTGCACTTGTTATAGGGTAGACATGGCTGTACTAGTTATAGAAGAGACATGGCTGCACTTGTTATAGTAGAGACATGGCTGCACTTGTGATAGGGGAGACATGGCTGTACTAGTTATAGGGGAAACATGGCTGCACTTGTTATAGAGAAGAGATGGCTGCACTTGTTATAGGGGAGACATGACTGTACTAGTTATAGGAGAGACATGGCTGCACTTGTTATAGGGGGGACATGGCTGTAATAGTTATAGCGGAGACATGACTGTACTAATTATAGGGGAGACATGGCTGCACTAGTTATAGAGGAGACATGGCTGCACTTGTTATAGGGGAGACATGACTGTACTAATTATAGGGGAGACATGGCTGCACTTGTTATAGAGGAGAGATGGCTGCACTTGTTATAGGGGAGACATGGCTGCACTTGTTATAGGGGAGACATGACTGTACTAATTATAGGGGAGACATGGCTGTACTAGTTATAGAGGAGACATGGCTGCACTTGTTATAGAGGAGAGATGGCTGTACTTGTTATAGGGGAGACATGGCTGCACTTGTTATAGGGGAGACATGGCTGCACTTGTTAGAGGAGAAATGGCTGCACTTGTTATAGAGGAGACATAGCTGCACTGGTTATAGAGGAGAGATGGCTGCACTTGTTATAGGGGAGACATGGCTGCACTTGTTATAGGGGAGACATAGCTGCACTGGTTATAGAGGAGAGATGGCTGCACTTGTTATAGAGGAGACATAGCTGCACTGGTTATAGAGGAGAGATGGCTGCACTTGTTATAGAGGAGACATAGCTGCACTGGTTATAGAGGAGAGATGGCTGTACTTGTTATAGAGGAGACATAGCTGCACTGGTTATAGAGGAGAGATGGCTGCACTTGTTATAGAGGAGACATGGCTGCACTGGTTATAGAGGAGAGATGGCTGTACTTGTTATAGAGGAGACATAGCTGCACTGGTTATAGAGGAGATATGGCTGCACTTGTTATAGAGGAGACATGGCTGCACTTGTTATAGAGGAGACATGGCTGCACTTGTTATAGAGGAGACATGGCTGCACTTGTTATAGAGGAGACATGGCTGCACTTGTTATAGGGGAGACATGGCTGCACTTGTTATAGAGGAGAGATGGCTGCACTTGTTATAGAGGAGAGATGGCTGCACTGGTTATAGAGGAGAGATGGCTGCACTTGTTATAGAGGAGACATGGCTGCACTGGGTATAGAGGAGAGATGGCTGTACTTGTTATAGAGGAGAGATGGCTGCACTGGTTAAAGAGGAGAGATGGCTGCACTTGTTATAGGGGAGACATGGCTGTACTTGTTATAGAGGAGACATGGCTGCACTTGTTATAGAGGAGAGATGGCTGCACTTGTTATAGGGGAGACATGGCTGTACTTGTTATAGAGGAGAGATGGCTGCACTGGTTATAGAGGAGAGATGGCTGCATTTGTTATAGGGGAGACATGGCTGTACTTGTTATAGAGGAGAGATGGCTGCACTGGTTATAGAGGAGAGATGGCTGCATTTGTTATAGAGGAGACATGGCTGCACTTGTTATAGGGTAGATATGGCTGAACTTGTTATAGGGTAGATATGGTTGAACTTGTTATAGGGGAGATAAGACTGCATTGTTATGGGAGGTTAGGCTGCTGGTTTTATAGCAGAGATGTCGCTGTACTTATAAGTAAGAAAATGATTCACAGGTGCACATGATGGCCATGATGGCCTAAATAATTAAAATCAAAGATAGCTTTAGTGACCAAGATTTATACAGGCATTGCCAAAGCATACATGGAAGTGGGAGGGAGAGGGGTACAATGGCTAAGCAGTCTGAGAGCATTTTTAGGTTTATAGTTAATTTATGCTCCTCTCAGTCTGTATTCACTACCTGGACTCATCGCTGCACATCTTCTAAGCTAAATCAACCTGCCTCAACCTCCTTTCCTTAAAAAGTACCGTAAGGATTACAGGATTATAATCCATTCTATTAACCATGTCACATCACTGCCAGAATATTCTTTAGTTTGGTTTTATATACTCTGACATTATGAGGTTTTTGTCGCGTGTTTCTTCTGCGGAAAAACAGCGACAGGAAAATCTGGGAGTGAGGATGAGCTGATTCCAGGAACATGAAGAGACAGAGCCTGCTGGCAGACCTCATTGACATCAAAGCCCAGAGAAGACCAGCGATCTGGGCTGAGCCAGTTCCGTGCCTTGCTCGCGGCGGAGGCTGTCACGGCTGTTATTCCCAGGCGCACAGTAGCTGGGGTTAAACTATGCTGACAGCCATTACCACTTTCCTGTCCGGTCTTGTCTGAGCGCTCATTAGTTTCACTTTACACTTGTTTTCGTGACTTTTTATGGAGTTTGTGGCTCTGCAAACATGGGGGAAGAAGAAAATCTGTTTATTGTCGATTTCACGAATCTGACAAGTTTGCACTTTTCTTGCGCTGTTGACAATCAGCCTGAGGAATCCAGTGCCTGGGGTTGTGTAAACAGAAACACACAAAAGACCGGTAAGGTCGGGTTAACACACACTCACTGTCACACACACTCACTGTCACAAAGACGTATCCGTGAGATTTGTTTTTAAAGAGGAACTCCAGTGAAAATAATGTAATAAAAAAGTGCTTCATTTTTACAATAATTATGTATAAATGATTTAGTCAGTGTTTGCCCGTTGTAAAATATTTTAAACCCCTGATTTATATTCTGACATTTATTACATGGTGACATTTTTACCGCTGGCAAGTGATGTAGCTGCTGCATGCTTTTCTGGCAGTTGGAAACAACTGTAAACAGCTATTTCCCACAATGTAACAAGGTTCACAGACAGGAAACTGCCAGTAGTACCTCGGTACTCAGAACTTCTTGTAGGAGGGGTTTCACCACAATATCAGCCATACAGCGCCCCCTGATGGTCTGTTTGTGAAAAGGAATAGATTTCTCATGTAAAAGGGGGTATCAGCTACTGATTGGGATGAAGTTCAATTCTTGGTCGGAGTTTCTCTTTAAACCCAGGAAGCGGATCCTATGTTAAAAATAGGATCTTCTTCCACTTGTTAACTACCCAACGACTGCGTCACGCCGATGGGTGTGAACGCGGTGGCTCCCCCAGGACCGCCTAATGCCGATTGGCGTCAAGTCCTGGGAGGGTGTTTTGCCAGAGATCGCACACTTGAATGACGGAGCTCCGCCATTAGTCTCCCAGGCTGTCCCCTCTGGACCCACAGTAGTGATCGGCTGTCATAGGCTGATGCTTATGACAGCCGATCATGGTGATTGGCTGGCGGGAGGAGGGAGGGTGGGCTTTTTAAAAAAAAATGTTTTTAAATGGTAACATTTATTAAAAAAACTATAGATACATAAATAAAAATAACAAATAAACATCCCTGCAGGGATCAGACCCCACCAACAGAGAGCTCTGTTGGTGGCCAGAAAAGGGGGGGGGGGCGGAATCACTTGTGTGCTGAGTTGTACGGCCCTGCAGCAAGGCCTTAAAGCTGCAGAGGCCTACTTAGGAAAAACTAGCCTGGACACTAAGGGGGTGTAAGCCTGCAGTCTTCAAGTGATTAAAAAACAAGGATCGAAAGTGAGACAGAATGCAGACTTGGCACATTTTCCCGGATCAGACAGGAAAAGGTGTCCAATGAAAGCCTATGAGAATGGACACTACATATTCTCACTATGCTAGCCACGCCCATTTCGCCTGCACCCCGTCGCCACCATGATGTCATACTCACGAGTCCTGCCGCCCATCAAAACAGCTCAGTGGCTGCGGGATCTCCACTGGGCTGCAAAAGGCCAATGGGAATAATCAGCAACAGGGAGAATTCTCATTGGTTCATGTTGGGCCAATGAAAAATCTCCCTGTTGCTAGGGAGAATTGGCCTGCTCCAGCCTATGGAGAGCCGCATGCATCTGCTGGCCTCCAGGCTGTTAAAGGGACCAAGCGGCAACGGGACAGGTGAGTGGCGATGAGTATGGACTGACGTGATCGACGCTGCGGACAAGGGTGCGGACGCGGAACTGACGCGGAAAATTGTTGCTTGCAGATGCAGAGCGGATGGTATGCATCCACTTTGCATCCACACAAGTGGGAACCGGCCCTAACACCCAAATGTGCAGTGACCATAGGTGTGTGCAGGTAATGGCGGGAGGAGGTCACTGGTGAAAATCACCTCTCCCTCCACCCTAGTCTAAAACTGGTCATCACTCCAAAAATATTAGAAGAAAAAGAAAAGAAGGAACAAGGAGAAAAGGAAAAAAAGGGAAGGGGAGAGATGTAGGATTTGAGCGATTTTTCCTGGGAAAGTAAAATTATAGAAATAATATAATATAACTAGCTGAACACCCAGCGTTGCCCGGGTATGTATTTGGTGGTTGTTGGGTCCGGACACTTTTTCTAACCTTGACACGCAGTCAATCAATGAGCAAGTTTGTGAGCATTGGGGTCCATGGCATCAATAGTTATAATTTTCCCATTGAAATTAAACAAATCTGAATTGTTGTTTGTGGTTCCATCCACTTTTCTGAATTTGAACCCCAATCACCCAATGACCGACTGTAGCAGGTGGCCTCTGCCATTAACAATGTAAAAATGGCAGCAATTTAAATATTCCCCTTGTAAATCAATAAGGCCCGGTTCACATTAGCGGTTGTTTGCCAAACGGACCGGATGACCTGACCGGATCCGGACCGGATCCGGATCGGAACCGTACGGTTCTGATCCGGATCCGATCCGGATCCGGTCAGGTTGCATCAGGTGGTAATCAGGATGCGATCCGGATCCGTTTGGCAAAGTTAACGTAAAAAAAAAAAAAAATGTTGGGGTCTGGGAGGTCAGCAGAAGGGGGACCTGTGGAATCAGGCCCTCTGCTGTTTAGCACTCACCTCCACCTCCGACATGCTGCCAACATCCTGCCAACACCTCCAGCTCGTGCTGCTCCACTCCAAAATGCTTGCCCAGGTGTCCCCAGCCAATATCGCCGCAAAAATCCGCATAGGAAGTGGGGTAGAACATCCGGATTTCTCAGCCAGTGTGTTGTGCGGCCTCCGGTTCCCATTTGTTTGTATTGGCCGGATGGTGCAGTCCGGCTCCGCCCCGGATACGGCTGCCGGAGGGGCCGGATGAAAAAATAGCGCATGTTGGAACGGAGGCCGGAGTCCGGATCCGGCCCGGTTCCGGTCCGGCTCCGGTTCTGCAGAACGGACCCATGTGAACGGACGCATAGGCTTTAATTGCTATGCCGTGCGTCCGTTCCGTCCGTTCTGCAGGCGGTGCGGCTCCGGCACGGCGATTCCGGAGGGCCACCGCAAGTGTGAACCGGGCCTTAGTGAATTTTGATTGGCTGTTGTAGGCTCCACCCACCTTCCTGAATATTAATCCCAGTCACCCAGTGACCAACTGTGCCAAGTTTGAGAATCCTGCCATTAACAGCCTAAAAATGGCTGCAGCTTACAAGTTGTTTGTGGTTCCACTCCCTTTAGTGTATTAGAACCCCAGTCACCCAATGATCGACTGTAGCAGGTTTGAGGTCTCTGCCATTAACAGTGTAAGAATAGCAACCATTTTTTTAATTGAAAATCAAAAGGTGAATTTTGATTGGCTGTTGTAGGCTCCACCCACTTTCCTGAATATTAATCCTAGTCAACTAGTGAACTATGTCATGTGCCATGTTTGAACACCCTGCGATTAATAGTGTAAGAATAGCTACAGTGTACATGTTCCCATTTAAAAGGAATGGCTGAAATTTGATTGGCTGTTTTACGCTCCGCCCACTTTTCCTGGATTTGTAACCTCTGTCAATAAGTGACCACCTGTGCCAAGTGTGAGGACTCTGGATTTATTATTGTGAGAATGGCAGCCTTTTACATCTATATCTATATATATAATAGAGTAAGTGCCTCAACCTTCAAGCAAGAAGAAGAAGTATCGCCCTGCCCCCAGGGCCGGTCCAAGCAAGAAGAAGGGGCTGGTCCAAGCAAGAAGAAGTAGTAGTGCCATATTAAACCAAGGGCGAAGAGGGATAATTTGCATATTCAGTAGCAGTGCATTGTGGGTTACGACAAATGTTCACTTATAGCGGAATTATTGCAGATTTGCTTCTGTTTTAAGAAGGAAAATTACACTAAGCTTTGCTTTTATTAGTAGGAGGTCTTTTTGGTCCCTTTTATCCACCTATTTTATCCACCTATACATTCTTAGTAGTTTGGGTCACCCTGAGCTGCTTGGTTACTCTGTTGTACTGGTCCAAGCCCTGTCTCATACAGCCATATCAATCCCTGCTATGTACTAATGAGGACCAATTGTCTGAAATAGGCTATCACATGTGGGTTTTGATATGACTGTGTAAAACTTAAAGAGGAGCTGTTAGGTATAAGGTCTTAGAGAAAATAAACACATATATCAGTAGCTAAATATTGGCTGTACTTACGTTACATATGCATTTCACTGTCCATGTTTGGATTTCACAGAGTTTTTATATAGTATATGCAGAGAATGATGCTTCTGACAGCTCATAGCAGGTTCCATGTTTGTCAGTCTCCTATGAAGCCAATTGTGTCGTCATGTCGCACACATCAAAAGTAAGAGAGATTTTTAACTTCAGTATTGCCTTTTTGGCTTCCTTCTAAACTGTTTAACACAGGAGAATAGAGGTTTAAATTAGCTTTTGCAGCCTGACAGTTACTCTTTAAAGCCAATGGGTACCGCTATAAAAATAAAAAAGTCAGATACTCACCTAAGGAGAGGGAAGGCTCGGTCCTAATGAGCCTTCCCTCTCCTCTCCCGGTGCCCTCGGTGCTGTGCTGGCTCCCCCGTTCGTGTCCACCGCCGCATGGACTTCGGAGGTCTTCGGGAGCACTCGGGCTTCCAAAGACAGGCCGCTCCATACTACGCACGCGCGAGTGCGTCATAGAGGGCGCTTGCGCATGTGTAGTATGGAGCGGCCCGTCTTCGGGAGCCCGAGTGCTCCCGAAGGCTTCCGAAAGCTCCCTTCGGCAAAGCTCCCTTCACTGCTTTCAGTTGCCCGTCTACAGGGCAGCATTTACCATAAGGCAGTGTAGGCACATGTCTACAGGCGCCTGATGATGGAAAGGGGGCTCACACTCATCTCCTAGTGTCTCCCTCTCTCCTTTCCTATGCAGAGTCCCAAGCGGAGTGTAAATAAGAGGTTTCTCACCTTGCTCTCAGCATTCCACTGATGAGATCTTCCTTAAAGAGAGTCTGAAGCGAGAATTAATCTCGCTTCAGACCTCATAGATAGCAGGGGCATGCGTGCCCCTGCTAAACCGCCGCTATCGCGCCACTAAACGGGAGTCCCTTACCTCACAAATCCCCTCCGTGCAGCGGGGGATCTCTTCCGCATTGAGGCAGGGCTAACCGCCGCAGTCCTGCCTCACGCGCGTCTGTCAGCGCGTATCTCCGCCTCTCCCCCGCCCCTCTCAGTCTTCCTTCGCTGAGAGGGGCGGGGGAGAGGCGGCGATGCGCTGCTGATAGACGGCGCTTAGAGGCAGGGCTGTTAGCCCTGCCTCAAGAGCAGCAAAATCTATGACCAAGTTGGTCGTTGATTTTGCAGGGGTGGGTTTGGGGGTTAGGGGACCCCCGTTTAGCCGCGGGATAGCAGCGTTTTAGCAGGGGCACACATGCCCCTGCTGAATATAAGCACTGAAGAGAGATTTATTCTCGCTTCAGTGTCTCTTTAAGTCAGGGGCACCTCTAGCTGCTTAATACTGAGGGCATCTCTAGCTAACTAATGCTAAGAGACACCTGTAGCTCTCTCAACAAGGAAGAAAGCTGGCACATGCAAAATCAATCTTTATTGGTTCCATGTAAAAATATGGCCAACGTTTCGGAGCCGCATAGGACCCCTTTATCAAGGCAATATTTGCTCTGAGGCAAAGCTCTGTCTGCTGCAGTGCAAAAGATTCTGCATAGGAAGTTGGGAGTCATGCTCCCCTAACACTCGCTGACAGCGATGTGCATTCACTGGGATCAGCAGCAGCCAAGCTGCATTCACTGGGATCAGCTGCTGCTGATCCCAGTAAATGCACATCCCTGTCAGCGAGTGTTAGAGGAGCCAGACTCCCAGCTTCCTATGCAGAATTTTTTGCACAGCAGCAGAAAGATCTTTGCCTCCGAGCAAATATTGCCTTGATAAAGGGGCCGTACGCGGCTCTGAAACATTGGCCATATTTTTACATGGAACCAATAAAGATTGATTTTGAGTGTGCCAGCTTTCTTCTTCCTAGTTGAATACTGCATAGAGGGCATCATCCCTCTTTTCAGCTGTCGCACTCCCCTTAAAGACTATGGATTTGATCCTTTAGTGCAGGGATGTCAAACCGGTCCTTTGAGGGCCGAGGTCCTCACACATTTTTGACACAGCTCAAATGAATTGATATGTTGCAATCAGGAAAGGTGTGGTCCATCAGGTAAAACACATTCCTCTCTTTCTCAGTCCATCCTAAACACTGGCATGGATCTGGCCCTCCAGGCCTGGAGTTTGACACCTGTGCTTTAGTGAGTGCGAGATAATACTACCAACCTGTAGCTCCCTATGACGGGCAAGGGAAGTAAGGGAGAAGTGACAGCTGGGACAGCCAGCACAGTGGTGCAGTTCAGCGGGAGTTTGGAGGCTCATAGAGGATGAAGTCTAGGGTGCCAGGACATCTGTGCCTATAGGCTCCAGTGACGTAAATCCGGTCCTGCCCGTCTGAAAAGAGGTCTGATGGGGCATCACAGTGACGTAAATCCGGTCCTGCCCGTCTGAAAAGAGGTCTGATGGGGCATCACAGTGACGTAAATCCGGTCCTGCCCGTCTGAAAAGAGGTCTGATGGGGCATCACAGTGCCTTTCTTATCTGGACTGGATTTCAAACGAGCCAAAGTCTTCTGATAGTAAATTTTTTTCTGCTGAACCTGCTCTCATGTGTGAGAATGGAAATATTTGCACAGAAATATCACAATCAATAAATCACATCTCTTACTTGACGGCAAAAAGATAAAAAATACTATATGAAATTATAATCGGGGAATAGCTGTGAACTGCCAGATAATAAATAACATGACACATGCCTAAGGATATACAAGCCAAGCAAACAGCCTGTAATAGCAGAAGAGACAGAATACTAATAGCATAGTTTAAGGATAACAGCCCATGTTGTTCGATTGAATGACTGTAGTTTATTATTTAGAAAGAATGTTTGATAGTCTTGTGATTTTTTAGTCAGTTAAAGTGGTAGTATACTTATAACGAACTGCTTAAAAGAACTTAAAATGAGGCCCTGATCAATAAAGCAAAATACTTATATTTTAATGTCACTGTTTCTGAACTCCACTATATACAGTGCTGCCCATAGTTATTCATACAGCTGGCAAATTTTGACTTAAAGTTACTTTTATTCAACCAGCAAGTAATTTGTTGACGGGAAATGACATAGGTGTCTCCCAAAAGATAATAAGATCATGTACAAGGGGCATTATTGTGGAAAAAACACTTCTCAGCTTGTATTTACATTTCAGCAAAAAGTGTCCAGTCCAAAATTATTCATACCCTTCACAAACTGTCACAGTCTGTGGGAAAATCCAAAGTTCTATATCATTCCAAATAGTCCAAGATGTTCTAAAGCATCCTAATTACCCTGATTAATTGGGAACAGCTGTTCAATCAACTCAACAGGTGAAAAACAGCAGCACTCTGCAGTTGGTTTGTGGACAGTCATGGCTAAGACAAAGGAGCTCAGTGAGGACCTGCGGCTGCGCATTGTGGCTGCTCACAAGTCCGGAAAGGGCTACTGTAAGGCTTGGTGGTGTATTCTCCACAGTCAGCATGCAACGCATGAGCTGACGTGGAGGAGGTACACACACTAGCACAAAGAAACAGGCTATCCCTAGTATAGTGGAGGGGAGGACTGACTCCAATAGGAGATTGTGGCGCACAGAGCCGGTGCAGATCTGACAGCCACAAACAATGCTTTCGTTATAACGTCTCAGCGCAAAGTAGCGCTGAGCGCATAAACCAGAACTGAGGAGATCAGGACAGGTAGACAGAATGAACGCTTGCTAGCTAGCGGCTACTTAGCGACAGCAAGCGTCCAAAACCAGACAGACTGGAATGAGGCAGCCAATGCGTTGCGGCGATGGCGTGCCTCACAAAGACAGGACAGGATAGTCAGGAAATAGCAGGATCGAGATAGATGAACGTAACACAGATAAGTATACAATAAGTATGTTTTCCTAGCGTATTACAATTACAGCTATCAATGAAACTATTTGTAACGTCTGACTAACATATGTATATATCGACAATGAACCGATATATGACATAAGCAGGAACGCTGACTAGGACTGGAGTAATACAGGGAACAGGACTCAGAAGGATTCGCTATCTCTTCGCAGAGATGAACGCAATCCACAAACAGTAACAGAACAGGATTCAGAAGGATTTGTTATCTCTTCGCAGAGATGAACGCAATCCACAAACAGGACCAGGAACAGGATAACTAGCTCAGCACGGGTGCTCACGGTACGCGCAAACTACCAAAACGTGCTGGAAAACTGACTAACTGAACACAGGAAATAAACAGTTCGTGTACGTATATATCAGCGACACTGATGTATCAACGTAACACGAATACAAGGAAAATAATAAACGTGCTGGTATGCATATATATTGGCAATGAACCAATATATGATGCAAAACCAGCAAAGTATCTTTAGAACAAGAAACACGATCGGGGGCTGAAGCGACAGCAAGACAGGCTTAAACTGAAGCTATGACAACCCAAGGAAACCCTGCAGGAAGCAGATCTTTATACTGAGGTCATCCAATGGGAGCAGACATGCAGATTCCCACACAGGTGAATGATAATCAGTCACAAGCTGACAGCAGGGAAAGACAGACAAAGCTATGCAGCTTGCATGGAAAGACATCAGAACTGCCTGAGCTGCAGCACTACTACTTCCAGCAACACCTGCTGCAGCAGCGATCATTACAGTACCCCCGCCCTTAAAAGCGGATTCCAGACGCTTTTCAAAACTGAAATTCCCAACAAAACAGTCTGACTGATAATTCATGATGACCGGGACAGCCCGGCAAGACCGAATTCCAGAATCAGTCCCCACAAGACTGGACCCATCAGAACCAGAACCTACAGAACCATGCCCATCAGTACTACAAGCCCCAGTGTGACACCCATCAGAACCATGATTTCCAGAAGAAAGCCCTCCGAAACTCCCTGAGCGATACCCACCGCCTTCCAGGAACCGTTCAGAAACGCCAAAGCCTTTGCAATGCCCACTGGGACTGTCTTTACCAACACCAAACCCACTGTTGAACCAGTCCAAGGCACCAGGACAAGTTTTCTCAGAGACCTCCCAGAACACCTTGAAGCTCCAAAGAGATTACCATAGGTCAGAACGCCCCTTAGGCTCACATGGAGAACTATCAAGAACCCCTATGGAACCTAGGGCAATTCCCGAGTCAGGGCCACAAGGACAAACATCAAGATCAGGGCTTTCAGGGACCAGAACCATCTCTGGGCATGCAGGCAGACTGGCAACATCAGAACATGTTCCCACTAAGGAAGCATCAGAGCACGCTAACACCTTAGACACACTTGGGCATTCTGGCACACAAAGAACATCTGGGCACACTGGCACAAGAGAAACCTCTGGGCATGTCAAGGAACTGTGAGCCTCAGGGTCAGCCAAGACAGGACCAAAACCAGGACTGGCCAAAAAAAAATCATCATGACTAGACTTCGCAACTACTGGACTTTTACACGAGAATGCAGGATCAGACTTAGATGTCGCTGATTCCAGCAAAGTCAGTAACAAATCAGATTCAGGGGCACTAACAAGACAGGACAAATCTTCTGATGTATGCACTGAACCAGATAGGGACTCCACAACTACCTCTGGACTGGACAGAGACTCATCTAATACACTGGATTGGAGCTCATGAGGCGCTGCAGAACAAGTCAGTATTGCAGCAGCCCCCACTGGACTAGGCAAAACTGAGGAATTCCCTGGACAGGAAGGGGACTCTGGAACCTCTGCCACAGCGGCCAGAGAACCAGAATCTTTCAGGATACAGGGCTGGGTTTCAGGAACACTCATCAGACCGGACTGAAATTCTGAGATTTCTATTATTTTGACCAGAGAATCAGAATTATCCATGTTACAGGGCAAGACTTCTGAAACATTCAGAGGACAGGGCTGGAGTTCCTCAGCTGTTACAACACTGGAGAGGGACTCAACAACATTGGTTAAATCAGACTGTATACAGGGCAAGGTATCTAACACACTTGCTGACGAGGACAGTATTTCAATGGCTTCTGCTTTGCTGGGCAGAAATTCATCAAGTTTTATTAGAGCAGACTGTAATTCCAAAACAGCTGCTAGACAAGTGAATATTACTGCAACACCAACTGAGGTAAGCAGTGCCTCAGACTCCTCTGCTAGAGGGTTTGAAGTATCCAAAGTACTGGGTGAAGCATAAGACTCTGCGACCACAGCTTCACTGGACAGGATCACTGAACAGTCCGTATTGCAGGGCAAAACCATGGAAGCACCTGCTGGACAGCATAATGATTCTGTGACCTGAGTTTCATTTGAGAGATCTACTGCACAATTCATGGTACAGGGCAAATTTACTGGAAGATTTTCTGAACAAGGTAATAATTCTGCGATTTCAGGTTCACATAGCAGATGCTCTGAGCTATTCACGAAACTAGAGCGAGGTGTAGAAACAGGAAGATCAAGACACAATGTTTGCGCATCTGAATCACCATTCATTTGTAAAATTGGAAAATTCAGATGCTGGGGTTCTGAGGTTTCTAGACAGGATTGCTGGGACTCGGAAACTGATGTAGTGCATCTATTGGCATCTGCTGGATCAGACAGGAGTTGAACTTTATTAACACAGGTAATTTCTGCAGAAGTGTTTGCAGAGACAGGCAAGATTTTTCTGGTGTCTGTTTCACTGAACAAAGAGTCATGAGTACTGGCTAGGCTGGACTCGGAAGTCAGCAGGACCTCTCGATTCTCTGCTGAGAAATTTGCGCAGGGCAAGGTTAAGAATGTATCAGTGGCTTCTGTTTTACTGGTAAGTAACACTGAGTTATCCATGGTACAGGGTGGAATTGCAGGAACTTCAATTTCACACAAAAAGAGCTCCGAATCACCTGCTGAATCAGCCAAAGGTGCTGAAGCAGGCGGGTCAGAACGCCAAATTTGCGAATTCGGAGTCACATAAAAATCATCCAAAATCAGTTCCCACACATCAATCAATGGAGCCACAAAGTCATACCCACACACACCAGTTTTTATTAGGTTATAGGCAGACTTAATGCATGCATTCAATACTAATTCACTTTTTGCACTGTAAAATTGACAAAATGAACTTGAATCATTCTTCCATTCATTGACCAGAGCTTCCATCGCTCCTTTCTCAAATGGAGGATTCCAAGCATACTTAACAGGCAGATCATGGTTTGCAGATATGATTGTAGCAGGGACATATATTGGGTTAATTAGCAGGTGATTGGCAGATTCCTTATTCCTAAGAATCTCCAATACCTGTAGCAAGTGCTGAACTGTAGTGTATGCAAACTTTCCTTGCTTCACAAATAAGTTGATTTGTTCAATACTCTGTAATATCTCCTCATAATCATACTCAGATAATTCTTTTAAACAAAAATCTTTATTTTCCCTAGCCAGGGAGGAAAGTTCATTAGTAGTTTCATAAGTCCATTTAACTCCCCTGAAAGACAATTGCATTTCATTATCTGTTAATGGCAGAATCTCATTATAGGTCTCAGTCGCTAAGGATAACGACTCTGCAGATCGGACACGTTTCTTAGAACGTTTGCGTTTGGCCTTAGACCCTGCTGTTCTTGGTGATTTATTCAAGGCTGCAGGAAAATTATCAGTAACACTTTCTGCTTGCTGAACATTTTTGCAAGCAATTGAAGGAGTAGCTGATTGGCCTGCTGCCAGGAGTTCATTAAGAGGAAAAGGCAATGGATCTATGCGCAACCAGTTATGGATCACAAACGCTAGAAATTCCAGCGGTCTCTCTTTCAAATCGGAATGATTGAGAACATCAAATGCCCACTGGAATAATTCCCCTTTAAACAAAATATAACTTAGTTGGAGTGCCCAGGTTGAAACAGGAGTCGCTTGGAGATCAGGATTGGTCAGGAACCTGGCACATTCAGAGAAAAACTCATTTTCTGTTTCAGAGCTAAGTTCTTCAAATTTCTTAAAGGAACAGGAACCATAATTAACAGTGTCATACTTTCTGGGAATCCCCCCCACAATGGGGATTGGTAATGGGGTTTTCATAATGTAAGGCTTGGTGGTGTATTCTCCACAGTCAGCATGCAACGCATGAGCTGACGTGGAGGAGGTACACACACTAGCACAAAGAAACAGGCTATCCCTAGTATAGTGGAGGGGAGGACTGACTCCAATAGGAGATTGTGGCGCACAGAGCCGGTGCAGATCTGACAGCCACAAACAATGCTTTCGTTATAACGTCTCAGCGCAAAGTAGCGCTGAGCGCATAAACCAGAACTGAGGAGATCAGGACAGGTAGACAGAATGAACGCTTGCTAGCTAGCGGCTACTTAGCGACAGCAAGCGTCCAAAACCAGACAGACTGGAATGAGGCAGCCAATGCGTTGCGGCGATGGCGTGCCTCACAAAGACAGGACAGGATAGTCAGGAAATAGCAGGATCGAGATAGATGAACGTAACACAGATAAGTATACAATAAGTATGTTTTCCTAGCGTATTACAATTACAGCTATCAATGAAACTATTTGTAACGTCTGACTAACATATGTATATATCGACAATGAACCGATATATGACATAAGCAGGAACGCTGACTAGGACTGGAGTAATACAGGGAACAGGACTCAGAAGGATTCGCTATCTCTTCGCAGAGATGAACGCAATCCACAAACAGTAACAGAACAGGATTCAGAAGGATTTGTTATCTCTTCGCAGAGATGAACGCAATCCACAAACAGGACCAGGAACAGGATAACTAGCTCAGCACGGGTGCTCACGGTACGCGCAAACTACCAAAACGTGCTGGAAAACTGACTAACTGAACACAGGAAATAAACAGTTCGTGTACGTATATATCAGCGACACTGATGTATCAACGTAACACGAATACAAGGAAAATAATAAACGTGCTGGTATGCATATATATTGGCAATGAACCAATATATGATGCAAAACCAGCAAAGTATCTTTAGAACAAGAAACACGATCGGGGGCTGAAGCGACAGCAAGACAGGCTTAAACTGAAGCTATGAAAACCCAAGGAAACCCTGCAGGAAGCAGATCTTTATACTGAGGTCATCCAATGGGAGCAGACATGCAGATTCCCACACAGGTGAATGATAATCAGTCACAAGCTGACAGCAGGGAAAGACAGACAAAGCTATGCAGCTTGCATGGAAAGACATCAGAACTGCCTGAGCTGCAGCACTACTACTTCCAGCAACACCTGCTGCAGCAGCGATCATTACAGCTACAAGGCCATTTCTAAATGTTTTCACGTTTCAGTGGCTACAATGCGAAGTATTATTACAAAATACAAGGGGCTTGATTCACAAAAGGGTGCTAACATAGCCTAAAAGCTTTTGACGTGCAAACTAGGGTGCTAAGTAGTTTTCACGTCCAAAGCTGTTACTAATCGCGCGTTAAGTTGGTGCGCCCGAAACGGCGCACCTGTGCACGCGAAACATCGCACCGGTGCGCGTGAAACATCGCACCATTCATGTGTAAAATAGCTTTTCAGGCTATTTTGCGTGCGAACAGTGCGACGTTTCGAGCGCAACAGTGCGGCGCTTTGCCAGCAAAGCGCAGCGCTAATCGTTGCGCGCGCAAACGTTTTCGCGCCCTAAGTGCCTTTTCACTGGCGTGCTAACACTTAGCATCCTTTAGTGAATCGAGGCCAAGATGTTCCACACTGTGAAAAATCTCAGACGATGTGGTTGGAATGCAAAAGTGACACCTGTCCTGGCCAGGAGGATAGTAAGAGAGGTGATAAAGAATCCAAGGATCCCCACCAAGGCCACAATGGTGAATCTGGGCTCTGCTGGTGGCAATTTCTCAAGGCAGACAATCCAATGGACACTGCACACTGCCGGGTTTCACTGATGCAGACCAAGGAGGACGCCATTTCTCTAGATAAGGCACACAAAAGCTTGCTTGCCTTTGCAAATACTCATCTGGATAAAGAAGAAGACTTCTGGTCTTCTGTGTTATGGTCAAATGAAACAAAAATTGAATTGTTTGGTCACAATGATGTTTCCTTCTTTTGGCATAATAAATGAGAAGCCTTCAACCCAAAGAACACCATCCTCACTGTCAAATATGGTGGTGGGAACCTAATTCTTTGGGGTGTTTTTCAGCCAATGGACCAGGGAACCTAACCACAGTAAACGGCACCATGAGAAAAAAGAGCAATACATGAGGATTCTCAACGACAACATCAGGCAGTCTGCAGAGAAACTTGGCCTTGGGCACCAGTGGACATTTCAGCATGACAATGATCCAGAACACACAGCAAAAGTTGTGAAGAAATGATTAGCTGACAACAACATTATCGTTTTGGAGTGGCCCAGCCAGAGTCCTGACTTGAATCCAATTGAGAATCTGTAGAGGGAGCTAAAGATCAGGTTGATGGCAAGAAGACCCTCCAACCTGAAAGATTTTGAGCTCATTGCTAAAGAGGAATTGGCAAAAGTGCCTTTGGAGACATGCAGAAAGCGGGTCTACAATTATAGGAAGTGTTTGATTGCTTTAATAGCCAATAAAGGCTTTTCTATTGATTATTGAGAAGAGTATGAATAATTTTGGACTGGACACTTTTTGCTCAAATATACTGTAAATAAAAGCTGAGAAGTGTTATTTTTCACAATAATGCCTCTTGTACATCAACGTATTATCTTTTAGGAGACACCGATGTCATTTCCCGTCAAAAAATTACTTGCTGGTTGAATAAAACTAACTTTAAGTCAAAATTTGCCAGGGGTATGAATAATTATGGGCAGCACTGTATAGTAAAATGTGCTGTTTATTTATACTAATAAAAAATATTTATACCAAGCGAAAAAGAAACTTCTGTGCTGGTCTGTTTCTTAAAGGGAAGGTTCAGGGACAATAAAAAAAAAATCCAAATCCACTTACCTGGGGCTTCCTCCAGCCAGTGGCAGGCAGGAGGTGCCCTTGGCGCTGCTCCGCAGGCTCCTGGTGGTCTCCGGTGGCCGACCCGACCTGGCCAGGCCGGCGGCCAGGTCGGGCTTCTTCTGCGCTCCATTATGCGTGTTATGCCGGCGCTGACGTCATCGGACGTCCTCCGGGCTGTACTGCGCAGGCTCAGAACTACTGGGCTGTGCTGCCACTCACCTCTGACCCTGCAGCTCTATATGAGGACAAGCATGGGCTGGGCTGCCACTCACCTCTGACCCTGCAGCTCTATATGAGGACAAGCATGGGCTGCGCTGCCACTCACCTCTGACCTTCAGCTCTATATGAGGACAAGCATGGGCTGGGCGGCCACTCACCTCTAACACTGCAGCTCTATATGAGGAAGGGCATGGGCAGGGCTGGGCGGCCACTCACCTCTGATCCTGCAGCTCTATATGAGGAAAAGCATGGGCTGGGCGACCACTCACCTCTGATCCTGCAGCTCTATATGAGGAAAAGCATGGGCTGGGCTGCCACTCACCTCTGACCCTGCAGCTCTATATGAGGAAAAGCATGGGCTGGGCTGCCACTCACCTCTGACCCTGCAGCTCTATATGAGGAAAAGCATGGGCTGGGCTGCCACTCACCTCTGACCCTGCAGCTCTATATGAGGAAAAGCATGGGCTGGGCTGCCACTCACCTCTAACCCTGCCGCTCTATATGAGGAAGGGCATGGGATGGGCTGGCTCTCACCTCTGATCCTGAAGCTCTATATGAGGAAGGGCATGGGCTGGGCTGCCACTCACCTCTGATCCTGCTGTTCTATATGAGGAAGGGCATGGGCTGGGCTGCCACTCACCTCTGATCCTGCAGCTCTATATGAGGAAAAGCATGGGCTGGGCTGCCACTCACGTCTGACCCTGCAGCTCTATATGAGGAAAAGCATGGGCTGGGCTGCCACTCACCTCTGATCCTGCAGCTCTATATGAGGAAGGGCATGGGCTGGGCTGCCACTCACCTCTGATCCTGCAGCTCTATATGAGGAAGGGCATGGGCTGGGCTGCCACTCACCTCTGATCCTGCAGCTCTATATGAGGAAAAGCATGGGCAGGGCTGGCTCTCACCTCTGATCCTGCAGCTCTATATGAGGAAAAGCATGGGCTGGGCTGGCTCTCACCTCTGATCCTGCAGCTCTATATGAGGAAGGGCATGGGCTGGGCTGCCACTCACCTCTGACCCTGCAGCTCTATATGAGGAAGTGCATGGGCTGGGCTGCCACTCACCTCTGATCCTGCAGCTCTATATGAGGAAAAGCATGGGCTGGGCTGGCTCTCACCTCTGATCCTGCAGCTCTATATGAGGAAGGGCTTGGGCTGACCGCCACTCACCTCTGATCCTGCAGCTCTATATGAGGAAGGGCATGGGCTGGGCTGCCACTCACCTCTGAACCTGCAGCTCTATATGAGGAAAAGCATGGGCTGGGCTGCCACTCACGTCTGACCCTGCAGCTCTATATGAGGAAAAGCATGGGCTGGGCTGGCTCTCACCTCTGACCCTGCAGCTCTATATAAGGAAGGGTATGGGCTGGGCTGCCACTCACCTCTGACCCTGCAGCTCTATATGAGGAAGGGCATGGGCTGGGCTGCCACTCACCTCTGATCCTGCAGCTCTATATGAGGAAAAGCATGGGCTGGGCTGCCACTCACCTTTGACCCTGCAGCTCTATATGAGAAAGGGCTTGGGCTGGGCTGGCTCTCACCTCTGGCCCTGCAGCTCTGTATGAGGTAGGGCATGGGCTGGGCTGCCACTCACCTCTGACCCTGCAGCTCTATATGAGGAAAAGCATGGGCTGGGCTGCCACTCACCTCTGACCCTGCAGCTCTATATGAGGAAAAGCATGGGCTGGGCTGGCTCTCACCTCTGATCCTGCAGCTCTATATGAGGAAGGGCTTGGGCTGGGCTGCCACTCACCTCTGATCCTGCAGCTCTATATGAGGAAAAGCATGGGCTGGGCTGGCTCTCACCTCTGATCCTGCAGCTCTATATGAGGAAGGGCTTGGGCTGGGCTGGCTCTCACCTCTGATCCTGCAGCTCTATATGAGGAAGGGCATGGGCTGACTGCCACTCACCTCTGACCCTGCAGCTCTATATGAGGAAGGGCATGGGCTGGGCTGCCACTCACCTCTGATCCTGCAGCTCTATATGAGGAAAAGCATGGGCTGGGCTACCACTCACCTCTGACCCTGAAGCTCTATATGAGGAAAAGCATTGGCAGGGCTGGCTCTCACCTATCACCCTGCCGCTCTATATAAGGAAGGGCATGGGCTGGGCTGGCTCTCACCTCTGACCCTGCAGCTCTATATGAGGAAGGGCATGGGCTGGGCTGGCTCTCACCTCTGACCCTGCAGCTCTGTATGAGGAAGGGTATGGGCTGGGCTGCCACTCACCTCTGATCCTGCAGCTCTATATGAGGAAAAGCATGGGCAGGGCTGGCTCTCACCTCTAACCCTGCCGCTCTATATGAGGTAGGGCATGGACAGGGCTGGCTCTCACCTCTGACCCTGCAGCTCTATATGAGGAAAAGCATGGGCAGGGCTGGCTCTCACCTCTGACCCTGCAGCTCTATATGAGGAAAAGCATGGGCAGGGCTGGCTCTCACCTCTGATCCTGCAGCTCTATATGAGGAAGGGCTTGGGCAGGGCTGCCACTCACCTCTGACCCTGCAGCTCTATATGAGGAAGGGCAGGGGCTGGGCTGCCACTCACCTCTGATCCTGCAGCTCTATATAAGGAAGGGCATGGGCTGGGCTGCCACTCACCTCTGACCCTGCAGCTCTATATGAGTAAGGGCACGACCTGGGCTGCCACTCACCTCTGATCTTGCAGCTCTATATGAGGAAAAGCATGGGCAGGGCTGGCTCTCACCTCTAACCCTGCCGCTCTATATGAGGAAGGGCATGGGCTGGGCTGGCTCTCACCTCTGACCCTGCAGCTCTATATGAGGAAAAGCATGGGCTGGGCTGCCACTCACCTCTGACCCTGCAGCTCTATATGAGGAAAAGCATGGGCAGGGCTGGCTCTCACCTCTGACCCTGCAGCTCTATATATGGAAAAGCATGGGCTGGGCTGGCTCTCACCTCTGACCCTGCAGCTCTATATGAGGAAAAGCATGGGCAGGGCTGGCTCTCACTTCTGACCGTGAAGCTCTATATGAGGAAAAGCATGGGCAGGGCTGGCTCTCACCTCTAACCCTGCCGCTCTATATGAGGAACGGCATGGACAGGGCTGGCTCTCACCTCTGACCCTGCAGCTCTATATGAGGAAAAGCATGGGCAGGGCTGGCTCTCACTTCTGACCCTGAAGCTCTATATGAGGAAAAGCATGGACAGGGCTGACTCTCACCTCTGACCCTGCCGCTTTATATGAGGAAAAGCATGGGCTGGGCTGGCTCTCACCTCTGACCCTGCCGCTCTATATGAGGAAAAGCATGGGCAGGGCTGCCACTCACCTCTGACTCTGCAGCTCTATATGAGGAAAAGCATGGCAGGGCTGGCTCTCACCTCTGACCCTGCAGCTCTATATGAGGAAGGGCTTGGGCTGGACTGCCACTCACCTCTGACCCTGCAGCTCTATATGAGGAAAAGCATGGGCAGGGCTGGCTCTCACCTCTGACCCTGCAGCTCTATATGAGGAAAAGCATGGGCAGGGCTGGCTCTCACCTCTGACCCTGCAGCTCTATATGAGGAAAAGCATGGGCAGGGCTGGCTCTCACCTCTGATCCTGCAGCTCTATATGAGGAAGGGCTTGGGCTGGGCTGCCACTCACCTCTGATCATGCAGCTCTATATGAGGAAAAGCATGGACAGGGCTGCCACTCACCTCTGACCCTGCAGCCCTATATGAGGAAGGGCTTGGGCTGGGCTGCCACTCACCTCTGACCCTGCAGCTCTATATGAGGAAAAGCATGGGCAGGGCTGTCTCTCACCTCTGACCCTGCAGCTCCATATATGGAAAAGCATGGGCTGGGCTGGCTCTCACCTCTGATCCTGCAGCTCTATATGAGGAAGGGCTTGGGCTGGGCTGCCACTCACCTCTGACCCTGCAGCTCTATATGAGGAAGGGCATGGGCTGGGCTGGCTCTCACCTCTGACCCTGCAGCTCTATATGAGGAAGGGCTTGTCTGGGCTGCCACTAACCTCTGATCCTGCAGCTCTATATGAGGAAGGGCATGGGCTGGGCTGCTACTCACCTCTGACCCTGCAGCTGTATATGAGGAAAAGCATGGGCAGGGCTGGCTCTCACCTCTGACCCTGCAGCTCTATATGAGGAAGGGCATGTCTGGGCTGCCACTCATCTCTGATCCTGCAGCTCTATATGAGGAAGGGCATGGGCTGGGCTGGCTCTCACGTTTGACCCTGCAGCTCTATATGAGGAAGAGCTTGTCTGGGCTGCCACTAACCTCTGATCCTGCAGCTCTATATGAGGAAGGGCATGGGCTGGGCTGCCACTCACCTCTGACCCTGCAGCTCTATATGAGGAAAAGCATGGGCAGGGCTGGCTCTCACCTCTGACCCTGCAGCTCCATATATGGAAAAGCATGGGCTGGGCTGGCTCTCACCTCTGACCCTGCAGCTCTATATGAGGAAGGGCGTGTCTGGGCTGCCACTAACCTCTGATCCTGCAGCTCTATATGAGGAAGGGCATGGGCTGGGCTGCTACTCACCTCTGACCCTGCAGCTGTATATGAGGAAAAGCATGGGCAGGGCTGGCTCTCACCTCTGACCCTGCAGCTCTATATGAGGAAGGGCATGTCTGGGCTGCCACTCACCTCTGATCCTGCACCTCTATATGAGGAAGGGCATGGGCTGGGCTGCCACTCACCTCTGACCCTGCAGCTCTATATGAGGAAGGGCATGGGCTGGGCTGGCTCTCACCTCTGACCCTGCAGCTCTATATGAGAAAGGGCATGTCTGGGCTGCCACTCACCTCTGATCCTGCAGCTCTATATGAGGAAGGGCTTGGGCTGGGCTGCCACTCACCTCTGACCCTGCAGCTCTATATGAGGAAGGGCATGGGCTGGGCTGGCTCTCACCTCTGATCCTGCAGCTCTATATGAGGAAGGGCATGGGCTGACTGCCACTCACCTCTGACCCTGCAGCTCTATATGAGGAAGGGCACGACCTGGGCTGCCACTCAGCCTCCCATCTGTCCTGTAGAGTGGTGTGTAGCTAGGTGAGAGAGCAAGTGCCCCATACCAGTCATACTTCTGTGTGTCTGACAATCTGCTAAAAAAAAAAAAAAAAAAAATCCACCCCCGCAAGCTCTAGGCTTTGAAACCACTTGTATCAATGTGTTTGCCGTCACTAATGTTTATGCACTTTAGCGGGGGCTGTCGTGGGAAAGCCCTGAAATTCGGATTTAGTTGAACTGGAACTTTTTTAAGCTTGCATGAGATGGAACATTGATAGTCAGCCTGGGGTTACAGCGCACAAGCAGGAGCTAAGGGGCAGTAATTGCCGGGTAAGTGGATGAGAATAGTACAGATGCAGACTGGGACCAGTACAGACATGTCACACATATCATAGTGAAGGGTGTCTGATGGGTGACGGATAATTTATAGACCGAAAAACAAACTATACTCCATCATCTTTATTCAAAGGAATGTACAGAGAAACGAGAAATCGTTTACGATACCTGATAATGTCAGAGTGTCCTCCCTGTACTCAGAACACCGACACAGGTGCCGCCATCCTGCAAAAATAGTTACTCTTTGACACTTCAGTGGAACGTTGTGTGACTTCATTGCTACAGCGCTGGATCTTTTCTCCCCTTCACTGCGGTCTGCAGCCACCTGCTGGTACACAGCCCTGTACATCTCCCATGTTTTCCTGCTGAAGCTGTACAGAACTGACCCAGCACTGAAGTGCTTAAAGAGGAACTCCAGTGAAAATAATGTAATAAAAAAAGTGCTTCATGTTTACAATAAGCCTATATAATAAAATCCTTTGTGTCCCTCCCTGCGTCATCCTGTCCCTGTGTCCGTGTTTTTTTGCTACTGCCAATGTGCGCAGCACGCACAGCCGTTGACAGGAGGACAGGGCCAGGTAGCCAGACGGGTGAGTGCGCGGTGGACGGGTGTGCGCGCATGCGCACTAACATGTGGCGGTGTTAGCGGTATCACTTACCTAGAGCCTTTTTTTTTAAATGGGCTTAGGTAAACTAGTTATGTATCTTTACTCTCCCTGATTTACATTCTGACATTTATCACATGGTGACATTTTTACTGCTGGCAGGTAATGTCGGTGGAAGAAGATGCTGCTTGCTTTTTTGGTAGTTGGAAACAGCGGTAAAAAGCTGTTATTTCCCACAATGCAACAAGGCTCCCACAGTGTGATGTCAGAACTATGGTCCTGACATCACACCGTGGGAAGGGTTTCACCACAATATCAGCCATACAGACCTCCCTGATGATCCATTTGTGAAAAGGAAAAGATATCTCATGGGAAATGGGGTATCAGCTACTGATTGGGATGAAGTTCAATTATTGGTTACGGTTTCTCTTTAACTAATTGCCGACTGCTCCACGCCAATTGGCGTGAGCAGTGCGGCAGCCCCAGGACCGCTCTACGCCGATTGGCGTGAACGGCCGTTTATGGGGCTAGCAGGAGATCACGCACAGGCTGCACGCGCATCTCCAGCTTGGAAGGCGATCGCCGCTCGGGAGACTGTTAGATGGCGGCATCGCCGTCTAATTACTTTGCACAGCGCTGCGATCTGCAGCAGCGCTGTACTGGGGACAGCCGTGTGACACGACTGCCCCCCTGGGACACAGGGAAGCGATCCGCTGTGATAGCCGATCGCGTCATTGGCTGTCTGGGGGGAGGAAGGGAGAGAGGGAGGGAGAGAGGGAGGGAGTGAGGGAGAGGAATGGAAAAAAAATAGTAAATTACATAAATATTTTTTTTTTTAAATATGTGGGGGCGATCAGGCCCCACCAACAGAGAGCTCTGTTGGTGGGGGGAAAAGGGGGGGATCAATTGTGTGCTGTGTTGTACGGCCCGGCAGCTTTGCCTTAAAGCTGCAGCGGCCCAATTAACTAAAAATGGCCTGGTCACTAGGGGGGTTTAGCACTGCGGTCCTCAGGTACCTGTACCCAGTGGCATAACTCCAGGGAAGCAGCCGCTGCGACCGCAGGGGAGCCCAGAGCTGTGAGGGGCCCCAACTACTACTTCATTCCCTCCTATAAAGGGCTCCATCCTCCAGATCAGGTGGTTTTGTGGCTACACTTGTTATAGGTGTGAATATGTTGATGGCCATTGGCTACACTTGTTTTATGACCCTTGTGAGATGGCCCCCAGGCTGTGAGTGTCACCGGGGGTTGGCAAGGGAAAGGGTTTGAACACTGGGGAGCGCCCCATCAAAGTTTTGTTGTTACACCCTAAAAAAATGTTAGATATCTCAGTAGGGGGGATTCTCTGGCTGGTTCAGAGGCTTCCCTTCTCCTTGCACTTCACCTGCGCTGTGGTGGGACTCTCTTAATGTTGAACATTGAAGTGAAATATCTCTTGTGGCCACGCTCCCTTCTGTGTTTGAGCACAGTCGCACTGCACAGGTGAAGAGGGCCCCGGCCAGCAAAGAAGGGGTCGCCAAAGCGGAAGCCCTCCACCTACTGACATAAGTATGTAGCCTTTTTTACTCCATTCCACTGCGCCACTCTGCATATGGGTGATGGTG